>NC_086445.1:147761943-148036943 GCF_028390025.1 Pseudophryne corroboree
GAGGTAGGTACAGCAGTGGCCTTCCGTACCGTACTGCTATATATACTGGTGGTCACTGTGTCAGCAAACTGCACTACTGAAATGCACCACAGGTATAGAATCTAGATGGATAGTATACTTGACGACACAGAGGTAGGTACAGCAGTGGCCTTCCGTACCGTACTGCTATATATACTGGTGGTCACTGTGTCAGCAAACTGCACAACTGAAATGCACCACAGGTATAGAATGTAGATGGATAGTATACTTGACGACACAGAGGTAGGTACAGCAGTGGCCTTCCGTACCGTACTGCTATATATACTGGTGGTCACTGTCAGCAAACTGCAAAACTAAAATGCACCACAGGTATAGAATGTAGATGGATAGTATACTTAATGACGACACAGAGGTAGGTACAGCAGTGGCCTTCCGTACCGTACTGCTATATATACTGGTGGTCACTGTGTCAGCAAACTGCACAACTGAAATGCACCACAGGTATAGAATCTAGATGGATAGTATACTTGACGACACAGAGGTAGGTACAGCAGTGGCCTTCCGTACCGTACTGCTATACATACTGGTGGTCACTGTCAGCAAACTGCAAAACTAAAATGCACCACAGGTATAGAATGTAGATGGATAGTATACTTGACGACACAGAGGTAGGTACAGCAGTGGCCTTCCGTACCGTACTGCTATATATACTGGTGGTCACTGTCAGCAAACTGCAAAACTAAAATGCACCACAGGTATAGAATGTAGATGGATAGTATACTTAATGACGACACAGAGGTAGGTACAGCAGTGGCCTTCCGTACCGTACTGCTATATATACTGGTGGTCACTGTGTCAGCAAACTGCACAACTGAAATGCACCACAGGTATAGAATCTAGATGGATAGTATACTTGACGACACAGAGGTAGGTACAGCAGTGGCCTTCCGTACCGTACTGCTATATATACTGGTGGTCACTGTCAGCAAACTGCAAAACTAAAAAGCACCACAGGTATAGAATGTAGATGGATAGTATACTTGATGACACAGAGGTAGGTACAGCAGTGGCCTTCCGTACCATACTGCTATATATACTGGTGGTCACTGTCAGCAAACTGCAAAACTAAAATGCACCACAGGTATAGAATGTAGATGGATAGTATACTTGACGACACAGAGGTAGGTACAGCAGTGGCCTTCCGGACCGTACGGCTATATATACTGGTGGTCACTGTGTCAGCAAACTGCACAACTGAAATGCACCACAGGTATAGAATCTAGATGGATAGTATACTTGACGACACAGAGGTAGGTACAGCAGTGGCCTACCGTACCGTACTGCTATATATACTGGTGGTCACTGTCAGCAAACTGCAAAACTAAAATGCACCACAGGTATAGAATCTAGATGGATAGTATACTTGACGACACAGAGGTAGGTACAGCAGTGGCCTACTGTACCGTAATGCTATATATTATATACTGGTGGTCAGCAAACTGTGCAAAACTGAAATGCACCACAGGTATGGATGGATAGTATACTTGACGACACAGAGGTAGGTACAGCAGTGGCCTTCTGTACCGTACTCCTATATATTATATACTGGTGGTCAGCAAAATTATGCACTGTACTACTATAAACTACACAATGCAGCACAGATATGGAGTGTTTTTCAGGCAGACAACGTATACTGGTGGTCACTGTCAGCAAAACTCTGCACTGTACTCCTCCTATATAATACAGCTGCTCCCCAGTCCCCACAATTAAGCAGTGTGAGCACAGATATATGCAGCACACGGAGCACAGATAAGGAGCGTTTTTTTCAGGCAGAGAACGGATAAAACTGGTGGTCACTGATCAGCAAAACTCTGCACTGTACTCCTCCTATATTAATATAAAGCTGCTCCCCAGTCCCCACAATGATATAAGCAAGCACAAATATTTGCATCAACTCAACAATGAATAAACGGAGAGGACGCCAGCCACGTCCTCTCCCTAACATTTCCAATGCACGGGTGAAAATGGCGGCGACGCGCGGCTGCTTATATAGAATCCGAATCTCGCGAGAATCCGACTGCGGGATGATGACGTTCGGGCGCGCTCTGGTTAACCGAGCCATACGGGAGAATTCGAGTATGCCTCGGACCCGTGTAAAATGGGTGAAGTTCGGGGGGGTTCGGTTTCCGAGGAACCGAACCCGCTCATCACTAATTACATCACAGTTGGATCAGCCTGTAGTGTGTTTTTCCACTTTCATTTTGAGGGTGACTCCAAATCCAGACCTCCATGGGTTAATAAATTTGATTTCCATTGATAATTTTTGTGTGATTTTGTTGTCAGCATATTCAACTATGTAAAGAACAAAGTATTTAATAAGAATATTTCATTCATTCAGATCTAGGATGTGTTATTTTAGTGTTCCCTTTAGTTTTTTGAGCAGTGTATATATCTCCATGGACTGAGAAAGTACTCGAAAATAAAAGTTTCAAGGCAACGGTGCAAGGTCCAGAAAAAGTATATAAATGCACTCACTTTATGGAGTAAGCACAAAGACCAGCACTCACGTTTAGCAGGATGTTTATTCCAAAAACATCAGAGGCCAAATGTAATAGAGTGAGAGTTTCAGGAAGTGAGAGATTTGGTAAGGTTTTTCAGGTTTTTTTAAAGTGGAAATCATTTACACTGCAAAACCAGGTTGATCTTGCTGTGTAAATGATTGCCACTTTAAAAAAAACTGCAAAACTTTACCAAATCTCTCACTTTTGGAAACTCTCACTCCATTACATTTGGCCCATGTTCACATTTCAAACAGTATCTATATAGCAGCGGCAGCTCCTGGAATGCAAATGGGCTAATAAGTTAATATCTCAATATTTAGTTGCTCCCTATGGTGTGTACTGCTGGTATGTTGATTATTATATATAATGGTTGGATTATGTGTAAGCAATGATGCGTTTATGCTTCTATAAAATATATAAATACCAAGTACGGCCTAATTCCTGTGTTGATGACACGTGGGCGTGTACCTGGGATACTCTGCAGGTATAAATAGGTACAGTTGGACATGTGGTGACTAATGCTTCCTCACCTAGGCATCTGGGTCTTGAAAAAGGACCACGCTTGGCCCGTAATGGCGACATGTGTGCCTACTGTTATGTTGTGAGTAAATAAAACTATTTTCGATTTTAATTTCAAGAAGACTGGTGAGTGCTCTCTTTACCGTTGGATGTATATTTGGCAAACTGTGGAACATTTCATGGAACTGTCTGAGATTTACTGCACCCCAGCATGATGCAATGTGAACTTTGTGAGTGCTATCACCTATTTGGGCTGACGCGGACGGGAGATCACTTCCGGTGATGTCAGCGGGCCCGCGCCGGGAAACGGGTGCAAACAAGTTAGAACACTTGGGTGTTAAGCTACTTAAGGTATGTAATTTTGACTGTTTGTTTGTATGTCCTGACGACGGAGATTAAAGGTCTCCGAAACGTAGACCGATTTTGCAATTAATACGTTTCCCGAGTGCCGTTTATTTCTATTGCTATATATATATATATATATATATTATATATATATATATATATATATATATATATATATATATATGTGTGTGTGACAATCTAGTCTTCTTTCCGGCAGAGAGGCAAGAGGTTCTCCCCAAACACGTTAATTGAAACAATATAAATTAAAATGTCTTTATTTAACAGGAACTCTGGACATTCGGTAATTCCTCTTTTACCCTTACCTAAATATATTTTGAATAGCGCTTTAAATATCACAACAAAATATTGCAACAGATATCTGGAAATAGGAGCTCCAAACTATATCGCAACTATACTTTTGTTTAATTTTTCTGAGGAATGCAGCTGCACTTTAGCTCTTGTTACTGTCAAAGTCAGAAAAATGTCTCAATGCACGTTGCCATATTTGCACCGCACACTGGTCCGCGCTGCGCGTGCATGCGCTCTCCCGTGGATTCGCATACCCGCAATAACGTGCACTCGCAGGCGCGGTATGCGTATTTACGGTAGAATTTATGTAGTCGTAGCGTGCGACTCATTCGTTACAAATGTTCACAATTAATGTAGTTTATAGATCATGGTCCCTTTGATAGATTCTGAAAGTTTGGTTAAAATACAATGTCCCAGAGCTGAGGAATCCCTCTTTATATCGTACAAAGGGTCTAACAGGAATCATACAGCAGTGTTTGGTACCCATCGGAAGAGTATTTAATTAGCAATATTCCGGTGTTGGTTTGGAGCGTATTAATCGCTCGTGCGAATAGTTATGGACATAAGAAGTTTATGTCCATTTCTATTAATTACACATACTCAGGTATGCGGCGGGAAACCCAGTTTCCCACCCACCTGAGCTGTTGGAAATCGTCACAGCCCACCTGTATGAATCACCCTATGACCTTTTGTTATGATGCAGGGCCGAATTCCTTCGGCCAATGGACAATGGGATTGTAGGACCAGGAGATTGCATTGTGTGTGGGGCATAAATAGGCAGGCCGACCACATCCAGCTCTCACTCTCTCATCAACGGTTATCTGCTGATAGCCGGGAGCTGGATATCGAGGCGCAGGCGATCATACCCTTTGTGCGTAAGTTTCTCTCCGTAATCATTGTCATTCTGTGAGCCAATTTCTCTCATCTCATCTCTCTCTCTCTCTCTCTCTCTCTATCTCTCTCTGTTCTGTTCTCTCATATCTCCCCTAGACTAGGCTAGTATTGTATTGTATTAGATAGTATTGTATTGTATTGCATTTAGGTCAGTGTAGTATTGTCTTTTTGTATTTATTGTTTAGTTCTGTGGTTAGGAAGTCTCTGTTATATTGTAGTGTATCATTTGTACTGTTATCCCCTTTTACAAGTATATTAGATATAATACAGTTAATAGGCCTTGGAACCTAAACCAGCATCTGTGTATTTTCTATAGTGATAAGTGTTCACTTGAGCGTCGGTGACGCTCAAGCAGCTTTGTAGATAGTCAGGTTACACAAGGTTGCACTTACACCCTGTACCCACATTAAGGTATTCAGTGTATTTCATTGGTATAAGGTTTTATCATAAAGGTATAGTGTTGTGAGCGTCTGCATCGCTGGTGACCTCCTCGTGGTCTCGAGCGTAAGCTACGCCATAGCGAATCATTACCCTAGACATAACCAATAACGTGTCCTGTGATCACTGGGCCGTGAGCGAACGTGACGCTTGAGCGTCTCGCCTACGGCTGAGCGATCGTTACGCAACTAGCGTACCATTACGGTACTTCTTAAGTAAACAGCGTACAGTGTTCTTAGCTTCATAAAGGGTTGTTTATACGACAAAGGAATTTAGCATCGTCAATTGCGGGCTCGTCCTATACTTCTCACATCTGCACTAGGTAGATCAGCAGACATTATCCCTCCAGCAAAGGGTGGGAGGTTGTCTCACAGGTGCTGACGGGATAAGCGTCTGCTTCGCTTAGATAAAGAGTGCTGAAGGAATCCGGGAACCGGAAGTAAGAACAAAACGCTTGTGTCTTTTTAAAACTGTTTATTTTTCTTTTGTCTTGCGTACGCATACATACCTGCATTTCTTTTCACTTGTGTATTTCATTTTTCGTATATCACTATTCCTGTTTGCCAAATTTTATAGTTGATAGAAAGTGCTAAAAAGAGATTTGCTGTTATTTAATAGTAGAGGTGATAGTTAAAGTATAGAACAAACACACGGTTTGTCTGAGATACAAGGCAGTCAGTGTGGATTGCGGTAGATGATCAGGGATCATTTACATTGATAAAAATATATTGTGTTACGGTGGATCCTTTGCATTGTGTACACGTGTCGCTAACAAAGACTAGCGTACGCAATCCAAAAGGCAGACGCACGCAGCGTTCATTACGCAACGTAGCGTCCGGTTACGCCCACGTAGCTCAAGTTGTGATAAAGTGAAGTAACGCAAAGGCGATAATTAACGCACAGCGGTAGATAACACGAAGCGGTAAATAACGCAAATCTATTTTTGGAAAATCTGAAATTTAGTTTAACAGATCCTGCTCCTAATTGGTAACACTTTTGGCCTAAAGACAATTTCTGCGCAGAAATAGATATAGAAACAAAAGTGTACATGTGTTGAGTGAGTGTGTTTTGTATACAAAAGTTTATATAACTTTAAGGTGGAACCAAAAGGAAAGCCGGGTACTCGTCAAGGGACATACGTGTAAGTGACATATACGGTGGCTAGGGAGGCATCCCTGGTTAAATAATATTTGAGCATTAGAGTATAGCGGATCATAAGGTAACAAGACCAGGAGGTCATAAGGTAACAAGACCAGGAGGTCATAAGGTAACAAGACCAGGAGGTCATAAGGTAAAGGTAACAGACCAGGAGGTCATAAGGTAACAAAGAGGTCCGCTATAAAAGTCCAGTGGCACAACGCCTGGGGTGTTGGTGCAGAACCCATATAGGCCATACAAGCTCTGGCTGAAGGAATCGCAGCCGGAAACATAGATTCCATTGATCTTTCAGTACATGACAAGTAGTGCTCGTATACTGAACGATTGGACCGCACGTTATTGTGTGCAGTAGTTAGTAATCTGACCTAATACCATTAGAGTAAAGTGGTCACAAACGCTATCTGTACATTCTGACGTGATTTGTGTAATTTTTTATTTTTGGAAGGGAAGTTCGCTGGTCACTCAGGAACTATCTAACAACCCCAACTTTACTGGAAAGAGTAAGTGTCCTGCGGGTAACCCTCATATGTTCCAGTAAACTAAAGGTTCACAGGGGCCCTAGGTTGGGTACAGCAGCTCTGGCTACAGTGATTGCAGCACAGGCCAACGTGGGCGAGAAGTAAGTGGGGTACTTGATAAACCACCACCGCCGGCCTGCCCAAGGACATCTTGGTTTGTTTGTAAGGGTTCGCTGAAAGCCTTGATATTCAAGGAGGAATAAGCAACGCCTGCAGATTATGGGGGCCATTTGTTCAGGTAGGGGGCGATCAACCCTGGTTCAGGTTGATTCTGTGAACCGACCTGTTGGGTCGGCACGATATGTAATGTGTGAAAAATATGGAATTCACACCGAATCTTTATGTGATGAATGGGAGAGAATGACTGTACAAGACAGGGACAAATTCCCAAGAATAGGTAGCTTTAGTCCAGAAGTGTTACAAAATTTAAGGAGGAGGATATGTCTCGTAAAATCAACAAAGAGACGAATTCAACATCATGATTGTTTACAGTTATGGCACCAGGAAGGTGAGATACAGAGAGGTTTGGCTCTGGCGGCAGGATCTGGGGCAGTCAGGAAGTTGATTGCCACAGCTCCTCCTCCACCATACATTGCAGGAGAGAAGTTGATTGCGGAGAGAAACGCACTGGGTTGTAAAACACAAACTCTTAGTAACCCTGTAAATGTTAATGATGTTAACCAAATAACTCATGCAAGTATTAACCCGTGCAAGATGTACCCTGTTTTGAACCTTCCTCAGGAGTGTGATCAAGAAGACGATTCAGCAACAATTTCAGCTCTCTCTCTTGCAGCCACCATAGCAGAGACCACAGTAGGCACAGCGACACCCACGAGATTAGTGAAAGCCCCTAGCGGAGGGATAGGTGAGGTCGTGTCAACGGGTAAGTACGGCACCATGCACTACACTGAAACAATTGTACCACAACAAGCAGTAGAATCTACACAGGAAGAGGCTGTTAGAATTGCTCCTGTAAGGGTAATAGCAGTTCCCAATGGAAAAACAGATGTGTCTGGAGCCACTCCCATAAGGAACATTGCCATGTACACTCCATTTTCCAGAATGGAATTAAGAACAATAGTGTCCGAATTTCCTGACCCCAGGAAGGATTTAGTTGCTAGCCAAAAATACATCAGGGATCTAGGTAACACTGTAGAACCCAACAACAAGGATTGGCAGATACTGCTAAGAGCTTGTTTACCTTCCAATGTTGATGCAACTCAGTTTTTAGCTGATTGTGCATTGGATAAAGATGTACCGCTTACAGACGTATACAACAAGGATAATGTAAAAAGGATAAATTTACAGCTAAAAGAGTATTTCCCAGCCGTTGTTAAATGGAATAAAATATTTTCCATTAAGCAAAAGGAGTCCGAAACGGCAACAGAATATTTTCACCGGGCACTATTAGAAATGGCAAAGTACACTGGTATAGAAGACATTAAGACCAACCCAAACCATCGGGAAGTAGCAGTATCTGTACTGATGGATGGTTTAAAGGAAACATTAAAGACTAGGGTTCAGACCACGCAACCATGCTGGCGAGGTCTGTCAGTGTCCGGCTTGAGAGAGGCTGCTATTGATCACGACAGAAACATCACTAGGCACAGAGAGTCGCAAAGTGATAAGTTGATGTCCGTAAGTATACAGGCGCTGACCACAAGGCAGCCTGCGTATGTACCACCGAATCCTGTGGGTAAGGCAAGTGTAATAACATGTTTTTCTTGTAACAGACCGGGACACTTTGCACGAGAATGTAGAACAAAGAATGTACAAAGATCTTTTCAACCCCCTAGACAACAACACAACACACGACATTGGGAGCAGGGTCCACAGAGGCGGAGTTTTGAGCCACATACAGGGGAAACAAAAAGATATCCCCCAAACAGAGACTGGCATG
Source organism: Pseudophryne corroboree (assembly GCF_028390025.1). Lineage (NCBI taxonomy): Eukaryota > Metazoa > Chordata > Amphibia > Anura > Myobatrachidae > Pseudophryne > Pseudophryne corroboree. Next base: position 147,770,565 of record NC_086445.1, read on the forward strand.
CCTCTGGTAGTTCCCAGCTAACTCCCTCACAAGTAGTTGCTGCCAGCGGGATTCAGGGAGGTCAGCATACCCAATAGGGGTGTGGCCATACCTGTAATCTGCACCCAGTTAAGTTGATTGCTAGTCTTGGAAACGAACCAGAAATTGCAATCAATGTGGCTGGTAAAACTTTAAACTTTCTTGTAGACACAGGGGCGGCCAAGTCAGTGATAAATTCGACAGTGGGCATGAGAACCACTGGTAGGACAATTCCAGCCATGGGAGTAACAGGAGTAGTCCAGCACTACCCTGTTAGCAAACCAGCCGAGATTACAATAGGGCCTTTGCATACCAAGCATTCCTTTTTGCTGGCTGCATCTGCACCAACTAATCTCCTGGGAAGAGACTTACTATGTAAAATGGGTTGCGTCATTTATTGTACCCCTGAAGGTGTATTCTTGGACATTCCTGAGAATCACGCTCAGGAAGTACGAGACATGTTAGACTCCCCATCAAAATTAATGTCACATTCCATTATGACAAATAGGAATCCATCCCAAGTAGAAGAGATGATATCTCAGATACCAGAGTCACTTTGGACAAAAGATGGACAGGACACTGGATTAATGGCAAACGTAGCTCCAGTAGTTGTGCAAGTAAAAGATGGTAGGATAGCTCCAAACATCCCACAGTATCCTCTGAAGCCAGAGGTGGAGCTAGGAGTTTTTCCCGTAATAGAGCGCTTGCTACAACAGGGCATTCTAGTAAGAACGTCCAGCACCGCAAATAGTCCCATCTTCCCTGTTAAAAAGAGTGGGGGGAGGGGTTACAGGCTAGTGCAGGATCTAAGGGGGATTAACAAAATAGTTGAGAGTCAGTTCCCCGTAGTGCCTAATCCAGCTGTCATCCTAATGCAAATTCCTCCCACTGCCAAATTTTTCACTGTTATTGACCTCTGCTCCGCTTTCTTTTCGGTACCTCTGCACCCTGACAGCCAATATTTGTTTGCATTTACATACAGAGGAGTCCAATACACGTGGACTCGGTTACCCCAAGGTTTCATAGATAGTCCAAGTATATTTTCTCAGGCTTTGCATGATTGTTTACAGTCTTTCCAACCAGACAGTGGATCAGTATTGATACAGTATGTGGACGATTTATTACTGTGTTCAGATTCACTGGAAGCATCTCTGAAGGATACGAAACAGCTCCTGTTTCATCTTTCAGACACAGGTCACAAGGTTTCCAAAGACAAGTTACAATTATGCCAAGCTAAGGTAAAATATTTGGGACACTGTCTAACACAAGGACTGAGACACCTGACCGCTGATAGAATCCAAGCCATTAGAGACATGACACTGCCACAAACCCAGCAACAGATCAGGACGTTTTTAGGAATGTGTGGGTATTGCCGTAATTGGATCCCAGGGTTTTCCATATTGGCGCTACCTTTGCAGGAAATGGTCTCTTCAAACAAACCTGATCGGATTTCGCATACAGACGAATCTGAAACAGCATTTGAGAGACTCAAACAGTGCCTAACGCAGGCACCAGCACTAGGTATGCCAGACTATGGGAAACCCTTTGAACTATACGGAACAGAAAGTGCTGGGTGCGCAGCAGGTGTACTAACACAAAAACACGGTGATGCCAGCAGGCCAATTGCATACTACAGCGCCCAGCTAGATACGGTAGCGCGATCCCTCCCCACATGCTTGCGTAGCGTTGCGGCGATAGCATTGCTAGTGACAAAAAGCGAAGATGTCGTGCTAGGCCACAACCTCACAATCCATACACCGCATGCGGTATCTGCCTTATTGAATTCTGCCCAAACCAGACACGTCTCATCTGCAAGGTTTACAAGATGGGAATTGGCATTAATGGCCCCCGTAAACATCACCATAAGGAGATGCAGCGCATTAAATCCTGCAACATTTCTCCCAGGTGTGCCTGGTCAGACACAAAGGGTGGAAGGTGAGAGTGATGGGGAAGGAGGATTTAATGCAAAGGAAGATACACATGATTGTATGGAATATTTGACCCAAAATTTTACCGCAAGGCCTGACATCAGTGACAATCCACTGGAAGATGCAGAACTCACGTTCTACACGGATGGTAGTTGTCACAGACAGTCAGACTCGGGAGACTTGTGTACTGGATACGCAGTCGTAGATGACCAAGACACCATAGAAGCGGAACCGCTAGGCCCACCTCACTCAGCCCAGGTTGCTGAACTGGTCGCCCTAACCAGAGCATGTGAATTGGCTAAGGGTAAGTCAGCCAATATCTACACCGATTCCAGATACGCGTTCGGGGTAGTCCATGATTTCGGAGCCCTATGGCGGCTCAGAAATTTCATGACGGCAGCTGGTACACCGATAGCGCATGCAGCTCACATAAAAAGGCTTCTAACAGCGATACAGGAACCCGACAGAGTGGCTGTTATCAAATGTAAAGCACATACATATAGCCAAGACCCAGTATCCCTTGGTAACAGCCGAGCAGACGAAGCCGCAAAGCTTGCAGCTGCTACCCCCACACGGACAGACACCACACAGTTGATGGTATTTAATACCATCAACACACAGAAGTTGTGTGAGATGCAGAATCTGTGTTCCACACAGGAAAGAGCAGTCTGGAAGGCAAAGGGATATGGCCAGGAGTCCTCAGGGCTCTGGACGGATGGACATGGTAAACCAGTGGCCCCCAGGGCATACCTTCCATGTCTGGCTGAAGCAGCTCACGGGCTGACTCATCTAGGCAAGGAGGGGATGTGCAAATTGGTAAGAGCATACTGGTGCGCCCCAGGATTCTCCTCTCATGCGAGTAAAAGAGCAATGTCATGCCTTACCTGTCTGAGAAAGAATATTGGAAAAGCAATACCTACAGAACCATCCCATATCCCACCTGCCGGCGGCCCTTTCCAGGTAATACAAATTGACTTCATTCAATTACCCCCATGTCGAAATTTGAAATATGTACTTGTCTGTATAGATGTTTTCTCGAATTGGGTCGAGGCTTTTCCAGCAGCTACAAATACCGCTATGTTTACAGCTAAGAAAATTGTGCAGGAATTTGTATGTAGATATGGTATCCCTAGAATCATTGAAAGTGATAGGGGTACCCATTTTACAGGTGATGTCTTTCAAGGAATGTGTAAGTTGATGGGAATTGATAGTAAGCTGCACACTCCGTACCGTCCACAGGCGAGTGCGAAGGTCGAAAGAGTGAACAGCACTATTAAAAATAAATTGAGTAAAGTAATGGCAGAGACAGGATTGACGTGGCCAGAAGCTTTACCCATTGTTTTGTATAGCATCAGAACCACTCCCAGGTCCCCTCTTAATCTGTCTCCTTTTGAAATCTTGTTTGGTCGACAACCGCATGTCATGATTAACCCTCAGGATGATTTGAAATGTAACAATGAAGTAACTGTAAAGTACTTGATTAACATGAGTAAACAGTTGAGGAATCAAAATGATAATCTGAAGTTGGTGATTCCTGATTTACCAGATAGTAATTGTCATGACATTGAACCTGGGGATTATGTAATGATACGAAATTTTCTACGCTCAGGTTGTCTTATTGATAGATGGGAAGGACCATACCAGGTCTTATTGACTAGCACCACAGCATTGAAGGTTGCTGAGAGAGAGACTTGGGTCCATTCATCCCACTGCAAAAAGGTTGCTGATCCAGAGAAGTCCCGCGATAAGGAACAGACGGTAGAGGTTGTATCACTGGAGTGTCTGTTCCAGGAGGATTGAGGCGGCACCTGAGCCTTGAAAATCGAAAGCAGCTGTCGACTCCCCTCTCCCTTTTATTGTTTTTCTCCACTTCCCAGCCCCTCTCCCTTAAAATTTCTTTTTCCCCCTTCTCATTCTTCTCTATTTCCTCCTCAAAGATGGACTCGCCCCAAGAGACTGTGATCCGGATTTTGATGTTAACCATGATGTTGACCAGAGCAGTCTGTTCCGGCGAGAGTACCATAGAGGTCGAAAGAGGTTCTGGAATGGGTTCCGATTATGATGATGGAGGCGTAGTTTTCCAAGATCAACCAAACCAACAAGCAAAGGCGAGTATCAGAAAACGATCCGATAGAAGAAATTGTGATGGATTGTTAGCTGAAGAAAATTGTATCTGTAGGCTCTGTGATAATCTGGTTGAAGATGGATGCATAAAGAAATGCCAATCTAGTTTTAATATCCATATAGACCGGCATCCATTGAGTGACTATCACTCCTTAGTGGGTAACGTATTAAACCAAACAGATTGTTGGGTATGCTCTCAAGTACCTCAGGGTCACAGCAAATCAGGGCTAGTACCATTTCCTTTAACGTTAGGGGAGGTACTTGAGCTAAGTGGTGGGAGACCGGTGGACCGGAGGTTTAATATCTCCAGCCCTCCTAGTTTGAAGCTCCACCAATACCATGTGGATAGGTCCCTCTTATGTTTTAACATCTCCAATCCCAGAAAACCGGGAAATTGGGAAGTGTCATGGAGCAACCTTACCATGACCTTTTCACACAGAGCAGATAGAATGCCTACAGATACAGAGCTCGTACGCCACATAGCCAGTAGAGGAAAATCTTTTCGGTATCGATATACCTTAGGAAATAGGATTACTAGAGTTGGAGAGGTATCACCAGGATACTGTGCACATGTCATACAAACTGATACGTGCATTAAGCAGTTGGAAGAATTAGGGTCAGGAGATTTCACCTGGAAGGTTTGTAACATGGTCATGTCCTTCTCCGTCCCTTATGTTCTCCCCGATGATGCATATTTCATATGCGGGAGAAAGGCGTACAAGTGGCTTGCCCCAAACTCTGAAGGATTGTGTTACATTGGAAAAGTATTGCCTGAAGTGATGACTGTTACACATGACAAAATGAAGGACATACACCGTGGTGCCCAAGCTCCTTATACTCACACTCACTACGAGCACCGGGTTAAAAGACAACTGTCAGAAAGGTTAGAGCATCCGGCCTCTGATCTTATCCATGAATCCACCGGGATTCAGGTTCTGGTAGCGTTAGATTTCACTCGTACCGCTCGGGGAGTGATGAATTATAAATACATTTCCGCACTCGCCAATTTGTTAGATAATATCACTGAAATGTATGATGACACGTTTAGATACACTGGAAGAGAACTTCAAGCTTACAAAACAGAACTAGTTCAGCATAGGATGGTTCTTAATTACCTTACAGCAGTAACAGGCGGATATTGTGTTACATTGGCAACACAGTACGGCATAAAGTGTTGCACGTAGATCACAAATAGCACCGAGGATCCGGTAGAGGTCATAGACCAAAAGATGGACGATATTCTCCAATTGAAGTGGGAATTTCGTCGAAAACACAATCTCACCCTTGCTGCTGTAGGTAATGAGCTGACTGGTTGGGTGTCATGGTTGAACCCGCGAAATTGGTTCTCCGGTTTAGGAGAGTGGGCTCAAGGAGTCATAATGGATGTTGGAAAGTTTCTACTATGTATCTTGGGTGTCGTTATATCGATTGGATTGATATTTAGATGCGGGCAGGCTTTAATGAGGTGCAAACAAAGTACAAAAGTGATGAGCTTGAGGAGTGAGGAAACTGTAATTAACCTGGATTTGATTTATGACCCAATGATAGAAACCAGGATGTGATGAAAATGCGATTATACGGTCCGTTTCTTTCACCTGTTTTTCTGCTTTTCTCCAAGATACAAAGACCCCCTTGGACGAGGAAGCTGACGAGACGAGATGTATACAGACAACGGATTGACCAAAGAAGAAGATTTGACAACTTTAAATATGGACACTTGATGAACTTTGCCATGGATCCCCAGTTTCCCTAGTATTTTTAAACTCACGCTAGCCCAACATTTTTGTAAATCTGATGGCACTGACAAAGCTTGTTGCTCATGCCTAAGGAGCAAAACAGCGCAAAGAAGACGACTCTCAACAGATACCGAACACAACTTCGACGACAGATGTACATTTCCCTGACATAGAATATCATTGCATTTTTCGTAAGTGTTCTTTATCTTCATCTCTACAACCCTCAGGTAACGACACACATAGACGATAGGGAATTCAGGCACAGATATCAGCAACCACATACCTCCCCCATTCATGTATCATCAACTAAAATGTGCATCCCCATTTTGTTACAACCACAGCCGAAATGAGCTCGGTAAAGTTTGACAGCCCATCCACAGACCTGTACCACAGGATAAGAAGGAATTCAAATGTATACTTCGCAATACCTCGAAGCTTGATTTACCACACGTACGGCACGATGATACATGACCCTCCAAACATGGACTCATACACACATGCTTCTGCTTTCTCACTAGGTCATACCCTCTTCACACCTTCTCCTCTCTCCTCCCCTACCCAACCATGGAAATCAATTAACCCCTGACTTACATTTTTCTCCTTAAATGTTTTGTGGCAGTTATTATTGACTGCCAAAGGGTGGACTGTCAAAGTCAGAAAAATGTCTCAATGCACGTTGCCATATTTGCACCGCACACTGGTCCGCGCTGCGCGTGCATGCGCTCTCCCGTGGATTCGCATACCCGCAATAACGTGCACTCGCAGGCGCGGTATGCGTATTTACGGTAGAGTTTATGTAGTCGTAGCGTGCGACTCATTCGTTACAAATGTTCACAATTAATGTAGTTTATAGATCATGGTCCCTTTGATAGATTCTGAAAGTTTGGTTAAAATACAATGTCCCAGAGCTGAGGAATCCCTCTTTATATCGTACAAAGGGTCTAACAGGAATCATACAGCAGTGTTTGGTACCCATCGGAAGAGTATTTAATTAGCAATATTCCGGTGTTGGTTTGGAGCGTATTAATCGCTCGTGCGAATAGTTATGGACATAAGAAGTTTATGTCCATTTCTATTAATTACACATACTCAGGTATGCGGCGGGAAACCCAGTTTCCCACCCACCTGAGCTGTTGGAAATCGTCACAGCCCACCTGTATGAATCACCCTATGACCTTTTGTTATGATGCAGGGCCGAATTCCTTCGGCCAATGGACAATGGGATTGTAGGACCAGGAGATTGCATTGTGTGTGGGGCATAAATAGGCAGGCCGACCACATCCAGCTCTCACTCTCTCATCAACGGTTATCTGCTGATAGCCGGGAGCTGGATATCGAGGCGCAGGCGATCATACCCTTTGTGCGTAAGTTTCTCTCCGTAATCATTGTCATTCTGTGAGCCAATTTCTCTCATCTCATCTCTCTCTCTCTCTCTCTCTCTCTATCTCTCTCTGTTCTGTTCTCTCATATCTCCCCTAGACTAGGCTAGTATTGTATTGTATTAGATAGTATTGTATTGTATTGCATTTAGGTCAGTGTAGTATTGTCTTTTTGTATTTATTGTTTAGTTCTGTGGTTAGGAAGTCTCTGTTATATTGTAGTGTATCATTTGTACTGTTATCCCCTTTTACAAGTATATTAGATATAATACAGTTAATAGGCCTTGGAACCTAAACCAGCATCTGTGTATTTTCTATAGTGATAAGTGTTCACTTGAGCGTCGGTGACGCTCAAGCAGCTTTGTAGATAGTCAGGTTACACAAGGTTGCACTTACACCCTGTACCCACATTAAGGTATTCAGTGTATTTCATTGGTATAAGGTTTTATCATAAAGGTATAGTGTTGTGAGCGTCTGCATCGCTGGTGACCTCCTCGTGGTCTCGAGCGTAAGCTACGCCATAGCGAATCATTACCCTAGACATAACCAATAACGTGTCCTGTGATCACTGGGCCGTGAGCGAACGTGACGCTTGAGCGTCTCGCCTACGGCTGAGCGATCGTTACGCAACTAGCGTACCATTACGGTACTTCTTAAGTAAACAGCGTACAGTGTTCTTAGCTTCATAAAGGGTTGTTTATACGACAAAGGAATTTAGCATCGTCATTACAAGCAAGGAATCCTTGTGATATATATTTACATTTCTGGATAGGTTAGCAGATAAATGTATTACATAGCTCCATTTAGATAAATGCCTGGTTTAATATCAGAGGTAAAAAGCTATCATGTTGTTTCTTTCATTTTAGGACAATTTCTCCAACTATCCATTACGGTAGTATGTGTAATAGGAAACTACCGATGTGCTAGTAGGTTTCCCTTGTAATTATCCCTGGCAAAGTCCTTGTATTTCCTTATTTGGCTTAAAGTACAGTATAAGCAGTCTCTCACTGCTCTCACTAGTTCTCACTGTACAGTAGGTAAGAAGTCACTAGTCTCTATTTAGAAGGCATACTCAGGGTGCAATGTATTATGACAGTTCTCACCCACAGCTGGATATCCTGCTAATCCCTGCTTTGCTGTTACGCTGTTCTATGTAAGTGCAAACTGAAAGGTAATACTCTGCTGGAGAAATAGGGATTGCTAGGTGACACAGAGAGCAGGCTTTCTACTGTGCTCTGCTTCCAGCGCTGCAGGAGTCGTAAATTAGAAGTAGAAGTTTATAGACTTTTACTGAGTGGCTCTCACAGCCACTGCCTGTCAGCTGCTCTCAGTGGCACCTCCATTTTCTGACAGGAATTTTACACTGCCAGAGATGCCCTCCTCTCTCACAGCTACCTTAGACCGTGTCCTGACCAACTGTCCTCCCTCCAACTGCCACTGGTCATGTGACCTGCCCCTGACCTCCAGAGCTGCTGCCAAGGCTGCTGGGAAATGATCTGCCTGTATAATCAAATGTAGATACTCTGTAGCGTGCCACACGTAATACCTCATATAGCAGGGTATTATATATATATATATATATATATATATATATATATTAGAAAAAGAAAAAGGATTTTCTTGGGAGCAGAGCCACCACAGATGTCTAGTACATATGATAAAAATATTGTTTATTCAAACAACATATTACAGTATTGTCATGCAAACCGCCATAACATGGATAGATGGATCACACACGTTAATTGAGTAATACATTCATTTGTAATAATCTATTGTACGATGTTCTCAGTCGTTAGGTGAAGTATTTATTCTTCAACACGAAATTGCATGTGTGATATATTCACAAATTCGTAGAAATCCAACACATTTCGTCCGTTAGGACTTCATCAGGGGTTCGCATAAAAAAATGGCTTCACCAAAATATGTCAATACAAACAATGCGTGGAATTGCTGGGATTGTATTCCTTATATGTACTAATTGACCTTCAATCTGCGGGTGTGACCGAAGTGAATCAATAGTATATCCGTATGCTTCCTATGAAATTATGGGATACCTTCTAATAAATCCTATTAGACTTCAAAGATAAAATGGCAAACCAAATGGATTCAAAAGCACTATCCAATCCACTTCCTGATGTAGTGTCTCAAGGTCCACCTCACAGCTATCCTTACTCACGCTGCCAATTTCCAGTTTCCAGCGAGTATGCCCAAAGTTTTAATGGGGAAATCAGGTTAGTTTTGTCTTTTAAATGATTGCCCCTTTAATGCACTGGGCATACTCACTGGAAACTGATGTTCATGTTCGCACTTCAATTCAAATGGAAGTGGACCTGTGTTGTCTGCATGGGCATGTCATTGAAAGCAGCTGCTTACACAGGCGTACAGCCACAGACCTAGAAGGCCATAGTCAGATGGAGAAACATCACCTGCTATAGGGTCACACTGCATCTATATAGTATACTTACTCCTCCGGAGACCCGCGGTAGCGGCCCTGCCGTGCGGGCACAAATTACTTGAAATATGGCCACAATGGAGATTTGCGCATGTGCACTGGAGATGTCCATGGGAACAATGCGCAGGCACCCTGTTCCTGGATACCTGCACATTCTAGTCTACTAGCTGCTGAAGAGGAGGGGGCCCACAATGGAGAATGCACGGGGGTCCCCTCCTCTCTTACAATGCCCCTGCATAGGGCTGCTGCATGTTTCAATGGTGGAGTATAAGGGTGCACCAATCAGTATTAGTGTGCAAGAGCACTAAACGTGGGTATATCAGTTCTTGCACATTAGGAAGCATGGATGTACACTAGGGAAGGAGGTTGTAGTTCACGATTCCCAGCGCAGCGATTCTCCACATATGCCAATCTGAGAACCGCTGCCCGTGACACCTTACTGATTACACCAGCACATGTGGTAAGTCACAGCAGCAACTGCCACCAGCAGAAGTACCAGTCACTGCACCAGTCTGGCCAAGCAATTTTGAGGGATTATGCCCAGAGTGAGATTCTGCTCCCACCCTTACATACAATTATTAATACGTAAAAAATTAGGTAACATGAGCATCTCAGGGCTTAGGTGTCAAACACAGAATCCTGAACTAAAATTTACATTTTTAATTTCAGTAAAAATGTCATAGCTTATAGTTACAGAAAAAGAATGGTTACAAGAATATAATAGTGTAAATAGTCACATCAGTAATAACATTTTCAAGAAATAACAATAAGGGGAAAAGACAACGTTATGATCACCTGAGGAGTCAAACTTTGGTTGAGTCAGGTCTCTCTTTCTATCCTGGACATTATAGCACCAAGTTGCTCCCTTAGCTCACCTCAAAGATAATGACAATCTTTTGGACTGACACTTTGGGGTTTCTCAGTCATTCCAGCAGGTCTGATACTTTCATCTTTATGGCTGGCTTTAAAAGCCATAGACCTGGTTCCTGGGTCAACAAACTGTAGTTCTGCTCAGGATGAAACTTCACACCTTGGTAGACGGGTGGTATTCATGTGACCGGCGGTCGGGAGACTGACAGTCACATGACCTCCGCCGACATCCCGCCCCCTCACTATCCTGATGGTCGGCATGCCGACCAACAGGGACTATTTCCACTCGTGGGTGTCCACGACACCCATAGAGTGGGAATAGAACCCGTGGTGACCGCAGGTTGCCACCGAGCCCGCAGTGTGGCGAGCGCAGTGAGCCCGCAAGGGGCTTTCTGCACTCGCCCCTTCCCGCCGGGATCCCGGAGTCGGTATGCTGCCGGGATCCCGGCGTCGGTATGCTGACCGCCGGTCAGACATACTACACCCGGGTAGACAGTGTGTCTTATCTGAACTGCAGGCTTCAACCCTGTAGTGTTTACTCACAGATTCCTGTTCCTTACACAGGATTTTAGGGCTGATTAGAATCTGTCTCTGGACTTCTGGTGGATATGAGCACATTCAGCAGATCAATTAACTTTCTAATATTTGACATGTACAGACATGCTTCTCAATACAAAATACATTGATATGTGAATAATACAATTGTTTAATCATGCCCAGTCCGATATAAACCTGGGCACTACAGCATTTGCATAAAGTCACAGATGGATTACCGCCAATAGACACTGCTGCATGTGACTCAGAATACGGTCCTTCATTTAGGAAACCAAAATGAATAGATATACTTGGTTAGGAGGAATACAAAATTGTATCCATAGGAAAATAATTAACAATGGGGGTAATTCTGAGTTGATCGCAGCAGCAAGTTTGTTAGCAATTGGGCAAAACCATGTGCACTGCAGGGGGGACAGATATAACATTTGCAGAGAGAGTTAGATTTGGGTGGGTTATTTTGTTTCTGTGCAGGGTAAATACTGTCTGCTTTATTTTTACACTGCAATTTAGATTTCAGTTTGAATACACCCCACCCAAATCTAACTCTCTCTGCACATGTTATATCTGCCCCCCCCCCCCCCCTGCAGTGCACATGGTTTTGCCCAACTGCTAACAAAATTCCTGCTGTAATCAACTTGGAATTACCCCCAATGAGCAATTAGGCACAGAATTATGTCTGGAGCTACTGACACTAGAAATATTCTGATGTGTTCTAAATAATAATATACAGTCAAATTACTAGTGTTATTATCAGTGCTATTTTGGTAGTAAAATAGATTTAGAGGGTACCTTTGTAAGAAGAAAGACTTTTCCTATGTAAGAATAAAGAATTTGGGCGCAAGGGAATGTGACCTCACTGTAAGGGGTGTGGCCTTGCAGGAAAAGACTGCCTTATACCCCTGTTTTGCAAACTGCATGCCCAGACATTGGCCACTACAGGAAAAATAAAAATCCTGATTCATGATCGTAACATTATTTGTCATTTTTCATTCTTATAGTAAGGCCCCTTACACATTATGCCACATACTGCAATGCCCATTACACATTATACCACACACTGTAATGCCCCTTACACATTATGCCACACACTGCAATGCCCATTACACAATGACACACCATAATGTCCATTACACTATTTGGTACACACCGCATTGCCCATTACACAATATACCACACACCGTTATGCCCATTACACGTTATACCACACACCTTAATGCCCATTACATATTATGCCACACACCATAATGCCCATTACACGTTATGCCACACTCACAATAATGCCCCTGTTTGCTGCCAGGTGTCTCATGCTCATTGCTAAGGAGTTTCCCTGCTTGCTGCCAGTTGTCTCATGCTCGTTGCCAAGGGGTTTCCTGCTCATTGCCAAGGGGTTTGCTGCTCCTCAGAGAGCTCCAGGAGCACCAGGGGAGTCTGCAGTGTAAAAAAAGCCCTCCCAAAATGGCCACCGCGGAGCAGGGGACAGACGCTAGAGATCAAGTAGGACCACTAGTGTCTGTCTCCTGCTCCGCAGTGGTCATTTTGGGTGGGCTTTTTTCTATACTGCAGACTCCCCCGCTGCTCTCAAAGCTCCCAAGCCACTGTGGGAGCTCTTTTTCTGCAACGCCTGCACCCGCCCGCACTTGTCCAAATACAGTGGCCGGGACGTTCCGGAACGCCATTCCTCATTACGTCATTTTTCTCAAGGCCTTCAGAAACAGCGTTCCGGAGTGTTCTGGCAAAAAAATAGCCCTGGTTATTTATAAAGGAACACACCTCTGCAGCTGTATTCTGGAGATGACTGCTCATACCTCCCAACATGTAAAACAAAAGGGAAAATAATTGAATACTAGCACTGAGGCGTATCTTCAAACAATAAAATTGTAAAAATATATTAACACAAAGACATCAGACGAATAATTAACACATTTTAATGACCCCTAAAAGTTTTTAAAATACCATAAATAAAATAAGAAAGATTCTATTGAAAACATCTACATAGAGGATGTGGGAATATTCTCATTTACACAGGGTGAGGAAAAATATGTCCCAGATTTTAACAAAATCAGGTTAACAAAAAAGGCATGGTAACTGTCGTACATAATCTCAAAGTGCATGGAATAGTTTATTTTCAATTGGTTTTGAATATGATACAGTTAATGGCCTTCATTTGTCATACACATTTGTAGTTGATTTCTGAAGTCTCGCATCACTCTGCATTATTGCTGCAGTTTGTTGACGAAGCTCACTTTCATTTGTCTGGCTAAACTACAGTAATAAGCAGAATTTGCAGCTTCATAAAATCCTCTACACTGCCAACGAGGCCACCTGATAGCTGAGGTCTCCACACATCGAGCAAGAACCATTAATGAACTGAAGGCTGCAATACGCCAAGAAATGACAATATCATTCAAAACCAATTGGAAATAAACTGCACTTTTAGATTATATACTAAAAATTTGAATATCATTTACCATGCCTTTCTTATTAACCTTTAAAATGTGGCCGTTTTTTGTTGTTTTTTTACATCACCATGTACAATATTCAATCTAAGGGCTTAATTCAGACCTGATAGCAACAGCAACATTTTTCTCTAATGGGCAAAAATATGGGCCGATTCAGTCCTGATAGTCGCTGTGCATTTTCTCACAGCGGGCGATTTATCGATAGACTGTGCATGCATATGCACCACAACACAATGTAGACACGCAGCGCCAAACAACAACATGCATCGCCGAACAGCAACTGGTTGGTGCGAAAATTTAAATTTCACAGTTATTTGCAAGCTGATTGACAGGAAGAGGCCGTTTGTAGGTGGTAACTGACCATTTTATGGGAGTGTTTTCAGGGAGGGTGTGTGACGTCAGCTCCGGACCCGATCAGCCTGTTCTCATCGCACTGGAGGAGTAAGTCCTGGGCTGCGCACAGACTGCACACAGTGGTAAAATCATTCGATGTTGAGTAAGGTGCGAACGGATTTGCAGCTGTCCGCTTACTAAGGACATTTTCCCCATGTGCACTGTAGGGGAAGCAGATGTAACATGTGCAGAGAGAGTTCGATTTGGGTGGGGTGTGTTCAAACTGAAATCTAAATTGCAGGGTAAAAATGAAGCATCCAGTATTTACCCTGCACAGAAACCATATAACCCAACCAAATCTAACTCCATACTTACTGACGTTTTGGCTGCTCTCTCCGGGAAAGAGCAGCCAGGTCGGATCAGCAGGGGGTGGGGAAGGGTAGTGACGAGCAGAGGGGGCGGGACAGAGATGGGGTGGGGGCGGGGCGGGTGTGTTGCGTCATTTAAGCCACACCCTCCGCTGTATAATGCCGCTATTACCGGCCTTATACTGCAGGGGGCGTGGCTATGATGACACGATTCAACAAGAATCGCGTCATCGACTGCCTGGAGCGCCCAATTTACTCACTAACTGGGCCGCCGGGCAGGGGGGAGTGCAGAAATCGGGAGACTTGCCTGCTTTTCCGGGGGGCCGGGAGTGTCACCCAATTTTTGGGAGCCTCCCGGTCATTCCGGGATAGTAGGCATGTATGTCTAACCAGTGCCGTAACTAGGCATTTTTGCACTGTGTGCAAGAAACAGCATTGGCGCCCCCCCCTTATGTAAAATATGAGTAGTGCGTGGCTTCATAGGGAAGGGGCGTGGCCACAAAGTAATACCAATTCATACTACGGTGCACAGTAGTCTCCATTATTCAAATTACACCGCACAGTAGCGCCACTACACCAGGTAGAGACCCTTTTACACATTACGGCAGACAGCGTCCCCTTTTTACACATTACGGCAGACAGCATCCCCCTTTTTACACATTACGGCAGACAGCATCCCCCTTTTTACACATTACGGCAGACAGCGTCCCCTTTTTACATATTACGGCAGACAGTGTCACAGTCAGCAGCACAGGCTCTTCCAGAGGCTCTGGATCTCTTCTCCTTCCTCAACCACACCAGCTCGGCAGCTCCTCACTGTGCAGCAGTAGGGGCAGGGCGCAGGGCAGTGTGGGAGAGACGTGTGAAGTCTCTCCCGAATTGCAGGGGAGGGGGGCCAAGCCGGCATTCAGGCCAGAGCTACCGCTGGGCCAATGAGAAGAGCAGCCTGACACACACCTCAGCCGCAGCGATGCCGGGATCTTAAAGCAGCAGCGGCGGCTTCAGTGGGACACAGGCGGTGGCGGCTTCAACAGGACACAGGTGTGCGGGCGGCGGCTTCAGTGGGACACAGGTGGGTGGGCGGTGGCGGCTTCAGCGGGACACAGGTAGGCGGGCGGCGGCGGCTTCAGCGGGACACAGGCGGGCGGGCAGCGACTTCAGTGGGATGCAGTCGGCGCTGCCTTCAGCGGGACACACGCGGCGCCGCCTTCAGCAGTGAGTCTGGACCCGGAGCTAGCGGCCGTGCGGGTGTGATGCCCAGTGGTGCGCCCTCAGTGCATTTGCGCTGTGGGCAAGGCACCATCGGCACACACCTAGTTACGGCTCTGTGTCTAACTCTATCTGCACATGTTATTTCTGCCCCCCTTGCAGTGCACATGGTTTTGCCCATTACAGAAAGATTTGATTTTGTGATCAGGTCTGAATTAGGCCCTAAAATCCACCAATAAAAAGTACGTATGTTATTAGTCAACAGAAACAATCTTTAATTGTTAATGTAGATAGATGCAGGGTATGTCCATCCAACAAACTCTGTTAGTAGGTATGGTTAGTCTTTTCTATGAAAATGAAGCAAATTAGAATAATGAAGCGTGATGATATTGCCAAATCACGCACAGATTAGTCATAGTTCTTCACATATTTCACAAACTCCAGTTTGTATGGATTAGCATAACTACCTAATAATATTGTGTCAGAAATTGCAAATTAAATACCACATATATTAGTGTTAAACCGATCCCAGGCAATGCACAGCTATGTTCCAGCATAAATAACTAGTGATACTGGCTGTTGGGGTGACCACCCTCATTACTGTCCTCCGCTGGCTGCATCCATAAGTCTGAAATGTAGGTCCTGTTTATCATCATCCTTATGTGCTTGACTGCGAGCTGGTGCTTCACAAACAACTGGCTGTGTCGTAGTCTGAGCCGGGATTTGGGGGTCAGGAGGAATAATGCCGGATGATGAATGCACATGTAGTGATCACAGTGCCGAGAACGCGTTTCATCCACGTGACTGGACTTTTTTAAATTGTTGCATTGTTGATGAGTAATTAGTGTCTGATTCTGAGTCACATTTAATGTGATCACAATTGCGGATGCCTACAATGAATGGAATTCTTACTATATGTTGGTGTTCTGAGTCATACACATCTATGTGATCACACCGCTCTTAGTTCTCTGTCATTATCACTATCAGTGGTACTTAAACCGTACCCTATGCTAGGTGCAGAAGATACCACTGAGAATGGCATTCACACTGGGCATATGCATAACTCAGAACAGTGTTCACGACATGCCCATGGAACTGTTCTCTTATGTGTGAATACCCCATTGGCACCAAGTCGCCACCCAGTAAAACCGATTTGTCAGCCTCAGAGAAAGGACTGAAACGCATATACGATTTGCTGATACATTTTTAAAGATGCATGCGCAGCACCACGGGATATGTGCAGCTTGCTAAATATCGCAAGATACGGCAGCATTTAATTTTGCATGCAACTCAGCATCACAGGATTTTTACTAGTGCGATTCAGCATGCCACATCCTGTATATTATGTTTTATATATCCATACCACATATATGATAACCAACAAGCACAGTATATTTTAATCATAGTCTAAATCTGGGTACACATTGAGCGATATGTTATCTGATCCAGTGGATTGGACTGACGTATCACTCAATTCGGTGCATATCAGCCAGTGTGTATGCCCGATATGCGCATGCCCACGGTCGCTAGCAAGATGTCGTCAGGTTTAATGTGCTGCACATGAAACCTGACAATGGCCCTCATTCCGAGTTGTTCGCTCGCAAGCTGCTTTTAGCAGCTTTGCACACGCTAAGCCGCCGCCTACAGGGAGTGAATCTTAGCATAGTAGATTTGCGAACGAAAGATTAGCAAATTTGCGAATAGACAGTTCTTAGCAGTTTCTGAGTAGCTCGAGACTTACTCTGCCACTGCGATCAGTTCAGTCAGTTTCGTTCCTGGTTTGACGTCACAAACACACCCAGCGTTCACCCAGACACTCCCCCGTTTCTCCAGCCACTCCCGCGTTTTTCCCAGAAACGGCAGCGTTTTTTCGCACACACCCATAAAACGGCCAGTTTCCGCCCAGAAACACCCACTTCCTGTCAATCACACTCCGATCACCAGAACGAAGAAAAAACCTCGTAATGCCGTGAGTAAAATACCTAACTTAATAGCAAATTTACTTGGCGCAGTCGCACTGCAGACATTGCGCATGCGCATTAGCGACTAATCGCTCCGTTGCGGAAAAAAATAACGAGCGATCAACTCGGAATGACCACCAATATCGTTAGCGACACCGTGTATGGTAATAAAGGACGGAACAGTGATTGTTCCATCCTTCATTAACATCGCTCAATGTGTACCCAGGTTCTGATATGGTTGGCCCATCAGGCCAATATAATATAACGTATAATGGTCTAGATGCATCATTGCTTGGAGAGTGATATAATGGAGAGAGATAAAGTACCAGCCAATCAGCTCCTAGCTGCCATGTTACAGGATGTGTTTGAAAAATGACAGGAGCTAACTGGCTAGAACTTTTTCTCTCTCCATTTTATCACTCTCCAAGCGATGATGTATCTATCCCATGTATCCAATCAAAAACTTTAAAAAAACTATAAAAATAAGTAAAAGCGTTTTTTTCTTTTCTAACACACTGGATTGTGCATAGCCAAGAATAAAACATGGGGGGTAATTCTGAGTTGATCGCAGCAGGATTTGTGATAGCAACTGGGCAAAACCATGTGCACTGCAGGAGAGGCAGATATAACATGTGCAGAGAGAGTTAGATTTGGGTGTGGTGTGTTCAATCTGCAATCTAATTTGCAGTGTAAAAATAAAGCAGCCAGTATTTACCCTGCACAGAAACAATATACCCACCCAAATCTAACTCTTTCTGCACATGTTATATCTGCCTCCCCTGCAGTGCACATGGTTTTGCCCAGTTGCTATCAAAAATCCTGCTGCGATCAACTTGGAATTACCCCCATGGTTTTAGGTTTTATCTCAACATGGCGAGGTTTCCAGAGCAAAACATTGTGTTTATGAAGGCCAGAATCCATTATGCTGCTTCACAAATACTTTGTACTTGATCACTGTTAAAGAAAAAAACATATGTTGTGCATTTGTCAATGGGAATGAATCCTAATTCTGGTACTAGTGACCTATTTGCTTTTAAACTGTTTATATGGGCCTCAGTGTTGAGGTAACATTTCTAAAGTGCATTTTATAAAATTATACAGAGCAGCTGATTGGTTGCTATGGGCAACTTCTCCACTGGCTCACTTTTCCACACTTTTCACTGCTTCATGAAATGACCCCCCTATTATTTGTACCAGTGGCGTAACTTCGTCACAGTTGCCCGGAGGCAAGATAAATATTGGTGCCCCCCCTATTTCCTATATTAAGATAAATATATGTGTGTGCGTGCGTGCGTGCGTGCGTGCGTGCGTGTGTGGAGTGTTCTGAAAAAAAATAAGAATTTACTTACCGATAATTCTATTTCTCGTAGTCCGTAGTGGATGCTGGGGACTCCGTAAGGACCATGGGGAATAGCGGCTCCGCAGGAGACTGGGCACAAAAGTAAAGCTTTAGAACTACCTGGTGTGCACTGGCTCCTCCCCCCATGACCCTCCTCCAAGCCTCAGTTAGGATACTGTGCCCGGACGAGCGTACACAATAAGGAAGGATTTTGAATCCCGGGTAAGACTCATACCAGCCACACCAATCACACCGTACAACTCGTGATCTAAACCCAGTTAACAGCATGATAACAGAGGAGCCTCTAGAAAAGATGGCTCACTACAGCAATAACCCGATTTTTTTGTAACAATAACTATGTACCAGTATTGCAGACAATCCGCACTTGGGATGGGCGCCCAGCATCCACTACGGACTACGAGAAATAGAATTATCGGTAAGTAAATTCTTATTTTCTCTAACGTCCTAAGTGGATGCTGGGGACTCCGTAAGGACCATGGGGATTATACCAAAGCTCCCAAACGGGCGGGAGAGTGCGGATGACTCTGCAGCACCAAATGAGAGAACTCCAGGTCCTCCTCAGCCAGGGTATCAATTTTGTAGAATTTTACAAACGTATTTGCTCCTGACCAAGTAGCTGCTCGGCAAAGTTGTAAAGCCGAGACCCCTCGGGCAGCCGCCCAAGATGAGCCCATCTTCCTTGTGGAGTGGGCATTTACAGATTTTTGGCTGTGGCAGGCCTGCCACAGAATGTGCAAGCTGAATTGTACTACAAATCCAACGAGCAATAGTCTGCTTAGAAGCAGGAGCACCCAGCTTGTTGGGTGCATACAGGATAAACAGCGAGTCAGATTTTCTGACTCCAGCCGTCCTGGAAACATATATTTTCAGGGCCCTGACAACGTCTAGCAACTTGGAGTCCTCCAAGTCCCTAGTAGCCGCAGGCACCACAATAGGTTGGTTCAGGTGAAACGCTGAAACCACCTTAGGGAGAAACTGAGGACGAGTCCTCAATTCCGCCCTGTCCGAATGGAAAATCAGATAAGGGCTTTTACAGGATAAAGCCGCCAATTCTGACACGCGCCTGGCCCAGGCCAGGGCCAACAGCAAGACCACTTTCCATGTGAGATATTTTAACTCCACAGATTTAAGTGGTTCAAACCAATGTGACTTTTTGGAACCCAAAAACTACATTGAGATCCCAAGGTGCCACTGGAGGCACAAAAGGAGGCTGTATATGCAGTACCCCTTTTACAACGTCTGAACTTCAGGGACTGAAGCTAGTTCTTTTTGGAAGAAAATTGACAGGGCCGAAATTTGAACCTTAATGGACCCCAATTTCAGGCCCATAGACACTCCTGTTTGCAGGAAATGTAGGAATCGACCCAGTTGAATTTCCTCCGTCGGGCCTTACTGGCCTCGTACCACGCAACATATTTTCGCCAAATGCGGTGATAATGTTTTGCGGTTACATCCTTCCTGGCTTTGATCAGGATAGGGATGACTTCATCCGGAATGCCTTTTTTTTTCTTTTTTCTTCAGGATCCGGCGTTCAACCGCCATGCCGTCAAACGCAGTCGCGGTAAGTCTTGGAACAGACAGGGTCCTTGCTAGAGCAGGTCCCTTCTTAGAGGTAGAGGCCACGGATCCTCCGTGAGCATCTCTTGAAGTTCCGGTTACCAAGTCCTTCTTGGCCAATCCGGAGCCACGAATATAGTGCTTACTCCTCTCCATCTTATCAATCTCAGTACCTTGGGTATGAGAGGCAGATGAGGGAACACATACACTGACTGGTACACCCACGGTGTTACCAGAGCGTCTACAGCTATTGCCTGAGGGTCCCTTGACCTGGCGCAATACCTGTCGAGTTTTTCCCAATGGTTTATAATCATGTGGAAGACTTCTGGGTGAAGTCCCCACTCTCCCGGGTGGAGGTCGTGTCTGCTGAGGAAGTCTGCTTCCCAGTTGTCCACTCCCGGAATTGCTGACAGTGCTATCACATGATTTTCCGCCCAGCGAAGAATCCTTGCAGCTTCTGCCATTGCCCTCCTGCTTCTTGTGCCACCCTGTCTGTTTACGTGGGTGACTGCCGTGATGTTGTCCGACTGGATCAACACCGGCTGACCTTGAAGCAGAGGTCTTGCTAAGCTTAGAGCATTGTAAATGGCCCTTAGCTTCAGGATATTTATGTGAAGTGATGTCTCCAGGCTTGACCATAAGCCCTGGAAATTCCTTCCCTGTGTGACTGCTCCCCAGCCTCGCAGGCTGGCATCCGTGGTCACCAGGACCCAGTCCTGAATGCCGAATCTGCGGCCCTCTAGAAGATGAGCACTCTGCAACCACCACAGGAGGGACACCCTTGTTCTTGGTGACAGGGTTATCCGCTGATGCATCTGAAGATGCGACCCGGACCATTTGTCCAGCAGGTCCCACTGGAAAGTTCTTGCGTGGAATCTGCCGAATGGGATTGCTTCGTAGGAAGCCACCATTTTACCCAGAACCCTTGTGCATTTATGCACTGAGACTTGGCTCGGTTTTAGGAGGTTCCTGACTAGCTCGGATAACTCCCTGGCTTTCTCCTCCGGGAGAAACACCTTTTTCTGGACTGTGTCCAGGATCATCCCTAGGAACAGAAGACGAGTCGTCGGAACCAGCTGCGATTTTGGAATATTGAGAATCCAATCATGCTGCCGCAACACTACCTGAGATAGTGCTACACCGACCTCCAACTGTTCCCTGGATCTTACCCTTATCAGGGAATCGTCCAAGTAAGGGATAACTAAAATTCCCTTCCTTCGAAGGAATATCATCATTTCGGCCATTACCTTGGTAAAGACCCGGGGTGCCGTGGACCATCCATACGGCAGCGTCTGAACTGATAGTGACAGTTCTGTACCATAAACCTGAGGTACCCTTGGTGAGAAGGGTAAATTTGGACATGAAGGTAAGCATCCTTGATGTCCCGAGACATCATGTAGTCCCCTTCTTCCAGGTTCGCAATCACTGCTCTGAGTGACTCAATCTTGAATTTGAACCTCTGTATGTAAGTGTTCAAAGATTTTAGATTTAGAATCGGTCTCACCGAGCCGTCCGGCTTCGGTACCACAACAGTGTGGAATAATACCCCGTTCCCTGTTGCAGGAGGGGTACCTTGATTATCACCTGCTGGGAATACAGCTTGTGAATGGCTTCCAAAACTGTCTCCCTGTCAGAAGGAGACATCGGTAAAGCCGACTTTAGGAAACGGCGAGGGGGAGACGTCTCGAATTCCAATTTGTACCCCTGAGATATCACCTAAAGGATCCAGGGGTCTACTTGCGAGTGAGCCCACTGCGCGCTGAAATTCATTGAGACGGGCCCCCCACCGTGCCTGATTCTGCTTGTAAAGCCCCAGCGTCATACTGAGGGCTTGGCAGAGGCGGGAGAGGGTTTCTGTTCCTGGGAACTGGCTGATTTCTGCAGCCTTTTTCCTCTCCCTCTGTCACGGGGCAGAAATGAGGAACCTTTTGCCCGCTTGTCCACGAAAAGACTGCGCCTGATAATACGGCGTCTTCTCATGTTGAGAGGCGACCTGGGGTACAAACGTGGATTTCCCAGCTGTTGCCGTGGCCACCAGGTCTGTTTAATAAGGCAATACTTCCAAATGCCGTTTGAAATCCACATCACCTGACCACTGTCGTGTCCATAACCCTCTACTGGTAGAAATGGACAACGCACTTAGACTTGATGCCAGTCGGCAAATATTCCGCTGTGCATCACGCATATATAGAAATGCATCTTTTAAATGCTCTATAGGCAAAAATATACTGTCCCTATCTAGGGTATCAATATTTTCAGTCAGGGAATCCGACCACGCCAACCCAGCACTGCACATCCAGGCTGAGGCGATTGCTGGTCGCAGTATAACACCAGTATGTGTGTAAATACATTTTAGGATACCCTCCTGCTTTCTATCAGCAGGATCCTTAAGGGCGGCCATCTCAGGAGAGGGTAGAGCCCTTACAAGCGTGTGAGCGCTTTATCCACCCTAGGGGGTGTTTCCCAACGCACCCTAACCTCTGGCGGGAAAGGATATAATGCCAATAACATTTTAGAAATTATCAGTTGTTATCGGGGGAAACCCACGCATCATCACACACCTCATTTAATTTCTCAGATTCAGGAAAACTACAGGTAGTTTTTCCTCACCGAACATAATACCCCTTTTTGGTGGTACTCGTATTATCAGAAATGTGTAAAACATTTTTCATTGCCTCAATCATGTAACGTGTGGCCCTACTGGAAGTCACATTTGTCTCTTCACCGTCGACACTGGAGTCAGTATCCGTGTCGGCGTCTATATCTGCCATCTGAGGTAACGGGCGCTTTAGAGCCCCTGACGGCCTATGAGACGTCTGGACAGGCACAAGCTGAGTAGCCGGCTGTCTCATGTCAACCACTGTCTTTTATACAGAGCTAACACTGTCACGTAATTCCTTCCAACAGTTCATCCACTCAGGTGTCGACCCCCTAGGGGGTGACATCACTATTACAGGCAATCTGCTCCGTCTCCACATCATTTTTCTCCTCATACATGTCGACACAACACAGGGAATGCTCTGATAGAGGACAGGACCCCACTAGCCCTTTGGGGAGACAGAGGGAGAGTTTGCCAGCACACACCAGAGCGCTATATATATATACAGGGATAACCTTATATAAGTGTTTTTCCCCTTATAGCTGCTGTATCTTTAATACTGCGCATAATTAGTGCCCCCCCCTCTCTTTTTTAACCCTTTCTGTAGTGTAGTGACTGCAGGGGAGAGCCAGGGAGCTTCCCTCCAACGGAGCTGTGAGGGAAAATGGCGCCAGTGTGCTGAGGAGATAGGCTCCGCCCCCTTATCGGCGGCCTTATCTCCCGTTTTTCTATGTATTCTGGCAGGGGTTAAATGCATCCATATAGCCCAGGAGCTATATGTGATGCATTTTTTGCCATCCAAGGTGTTTTTATTGCGTCTCAGGGCGCCCCCCCCCCCCCCCAGCGCCCTGCACCCTCAGTGACCGGAGTGTGAAGCGTGCTGAGAGCAATGGCGCACAGCTGCAGTGCTGTGCGCTACCTTGTTGAAGACAGGACGTCTTCTGCCGCCGATTTTCCGGACCTCTTCTGTCTTCTGGCTCTGTAAGGGGGCCGGCGGCGCGGCTCTGGGACCCATCCATGGCTGGGCCTGTGATCGTCCCTCTGGAGCTAATGTCCAGTAGCCTAAGAAGCCCAATCCACTCTGCACGCAGGTGAGTTCGCTTCTTCTCCCCTTAGTCCCTCGATGCAGTGAGCCTGTTGCCAGCAGGTCTCACTGAAAATAAAAAACCTAAAACTAAACTTTTCACTAAGCAGCTCAGGAGAGCCACCTAGTGTGCACCCTTCTCGTTCGGGCACAAAAATCTAACTGAGGCTTGGAGGAGGGTCATGGGGGGAGGAGCCAGTGCACACCAGGTAGTTCTAAAGCTTTACTTTTGTGCCCAGTCTCCTGCGGAGCCGCTATTCCCCATGGTCCTTACGGAGTCCCCAGCATCCACTTAGGACGTTAGAGAAATGTATATTATTATTATTATTATTAGCAGTTTCTTATATAGCGCAGCATATTCCGTTGCGCTTTACAATTAGAACAACAATTATAGAACAAAACTGGGCAAAGACAGACAGACAGACAGGGGTAGGAAGGCCCTGCTCGCAAGCTTACAAGGGAAATAGGCATTGATACACAAGGATAGATGCTACCTGTCACATAATGGTTCCCCAGGTTGCTAGGTTCTTAATGGGTTGTATATGATATGATCACCCAGCAATGTTGGAAGACAAAATGTGAGTTTATGTGGACTGTACAGAGGGGATGTAACTTGATAGGGAAGCTGTGAAGGTTATGTGTGTGGGTCTGAAATTTGGTAGGCTTGTCTGAAGAGATGAGTTTTCAGAGAACGTTTAAAGGTTTGGAGACTAGAGGAGAGTCTTATTGTGCGTGGGAGAGCATTCCACAAAGTGGGTGAAGCCCGGGTAAAGTCCTGTAATTTTTAGAGATGAGCGGGTTCGGTTTCTCTGAATCCGAACCCGCCAGAACTTCATGTTTTTTTTCACGGGTCTGAGCGACTCGGATCTTCCCGCCTTGCTCGGTTAACCCGAGCGCGCCCGAACGTCATCATGACGCTGTCGGATTCTCGCGAGGCTCGGATTCTATCGCGAGACTCGGATTCTATATAAGGAGCCGCGTGTCGCCGCCATTTTCACACGTGCATTGAGATTGATAGGGAGAGGACGTGGCTGGCGTCCTCTCCGTTTAGAATAGATTAGAGAGACACTTGATTTACTAATTTTGGGGAGCATTAGGAGTACTCAGTACAGTGCAGAGTTTTGCTGATAGTGACCAGTGACCACCAGTTTTATTTATAATCCGTTCTCTGCCTGAAAAAAGCGATACACAGCACACAGTGACTCAGTCACATACCATATCTGTGTGCACTGCTCAGGCTCAGGCCAGTGTGCTGCATCATCTATTATCTATATATAATATTATATATATCTGTCTGACTGCTCAGCTCACACAGCTTATAATTGTGGGGGAGACTGGGGAGCACTACTGCAGTGCCAGTTATAGGTTATAGCAGGAGCCAGGAGTACATAATATATTATATAGTGAGTGACCACCAGACACACAGTGCAGTTTATTTAATATATCCGTTCTCTGCCTGAAAAAAGCGATACACACAGTGACTCAGTCAGTCACATACCATATCTGTGTGCACTGCTCAGGCTCAGGCCAGTGTGCTGCATCATCTATATATATTATATATCTGTCTGACTGCTCAGCTCACACAGCTTATAATTGTGGGGGAGACTGGGGAGCACTACTGCAGTGCCAGTTATAGGTTATAGCAGGAGCCAGGAGTACATAATATTATAATAAAATTAAACAGTGCACACTTTTGCTGCAGGAGTGCCACTGCCAGTGTGACTAGTGACCAGTGACCTGACCACCAGTATATATAATATTAGTAGTATACTATCTCTTTATCAACCAGTCTATATTAGCAGCAGACACAGTACAGTGCGGTAGTTCACGGCTGTGGCTACCTCTGTGTCGGCACTCGGCAGCCCGTCCATAATTGTATATACCACCTAACCGTGGTTTTTTTTTCTTTCTTTATACATACATACTAGTTACGAGTATACTATCTCTTTATCAACCAGTCTATATATTAGCAGCAGACACAGTACAGTGCGGTAGTTCACGGCTGTGGCTACCTCTGTGTCGGCACTCGGCAGCCCGTCCATAATTGTATATACCACCTAACCGTGGTTTTTTTTTCTTTCTTTATACATACATACTAGTTACGAGTATACTATCTCTTTATCAACCAGTCTATATATTAGCAGCAGACACAGTACAGTGCGGTAGTTCACGGCTGTGGCTACCTCTGTGTCGGCACTCGGCAGCCCGTCCATAATTGTATATACCACCTAACCGTGGTTTTTTTTTCTTTCTTTATACATACATACTAGTTACGAGTATACTATCTCTTTATCAACCAGTCTATATATTAGCAGCAGACACAGTACAGTGCGGTAGTTCACGGCTGTGGCTACCTCTGTGTCGGCACTCGGCAGCCCGTCCATAATTGTATATACCACCTAACCGTGGTTTTTTTTTCTTTCTTTATACATACATACTAGTTACGAGTATACTATCTCTTTATCAACCAGTCTATATATTAGCAGCAGACACAGTACAGTGCGGTAGTTCACGGCTGTGGCTACCTCTGTGTCGGCACTCGGCAGCCCGTCCATAATTGTATATACCACCTAACCGTGGTTTTTTTTTCTTTCTTTATACATACATACTAGTTACGAGTATACTATCTCTTTATCAACCAGTCTATATTAGCAGCAGACACAGTACAGTGCGGTAGTTCACGGCTGTGGCTACCTCTGTGTCGGCACTCGGCAGCCCGTCCATAATTGTATATACCACCTAACCGTGGTTTTTTTTTCTTTCTTTATACATACATACTAGTTACGAGTATACTATCTCTTTATCAACCAGTCTATATATTAGCAGCAGACACAGTACAGTGCGGTAGTTCACGGCTGTGGCTACCTCTGTGTCGGCACTCGGCAGCCCGTCCATAATTGTATATACCACCTAACCGTGGTTTTTTTTTCTTTCTTTATACATACATACTAGTTACGAGTATACTATCTCTTTATCAACCAGTCTATATATTAGCAGCAGACACAGTACAGTGCGGTAGTTCACGGCTGTGGCTACCTCTGTGTCGGCACTCGGCAGCCCGTCCATAATTGTATATACCACCTAACCGTGGTTTTTTTTTCTTTCTTTATACATACATACTAGTTACGAGTATACTATCTCTTTATCAACCAGTCTATATATTAGCAGCAGACACAGTACAGTGCGGTAGTTCACGGCTGTGGCTACCTCTGTGTCGGCACTCGGCAGCCCGTCCATAATTGTATATACCACCTAACCGTGGTTTTTTTTTCTTTCTTTATACATACATACTAGTTACGAGTATACTATCTCTTTATCAACCAGTCTATATTAGCAGCAGACACAGTACAGTGCGGTAGTTCACGGCTGTGGCTACCTCTGTGTCGGCACTCGGCAGCCCGTCCATAATTGTATATACCACCTAACCGTGGTTTTTTTTTCTTTCTTTATACATACATACTAGTTACGAGTATACTATCTCTTTATCAACCAGTCTATATATTGACAATGCTAAATTCCTTGTCGTATAAACAACCCTTTATGAAGCTAAGAACACTGTACGCTGTTTGCTCAAGAAGTACCGTAATGGTACGCTATTGGCGTAGCGATCGCTCAGCCGTAGGCGAGACGCTCAAGCGTCACGTTCGCTCACGGCCCAGTGATCACAGGACACGTTATTGGCTATGTCTAGGGGAATGATTCGCTATGGCGTAGCATACGCTCGAGACCACGAGGAGGTCACCAGCGGCGCAGACGCTCACAACGCTATACCTTTATGTTAAAACCTTATACCAATGAAATACACTGAATACCTTAATGTGAGTACAGGGTGTAAATGCAACCTTGTGTAACCTGACTAACTACAAAGCTGCTTGAGCGTCACCGACGCTCAAGTGAACACTTAACACTATAGAAAATACACAGATACTGGTTTAGGTTCCAAAGCCTATTAACTGTATTATATCTAATATACTTGTAAAAGGGGATAACAGTACAAATGATACACTACAATATAACAGAGACTACCTAACCAGATAACTACACAAGAAATACAATACAATACAATTACTATTTATGGGAAAATGGAAGGGGAAGAGAAGAAGAGAGAGATAGAGAGAAATGGCTCATGATAACATTAAATAAGAGACAACATGGTTGCAGATAAAACTACACATGTGAGAGACAATCGCTGCGCAGTTAGTCAATGCTGAATACAGCATGGGATGGAAGCTAGACTCCATTTTGAGAAACCTCCACTTGATTCCAAAGACCACACCACATGGCTGAAAGGGGGAGGGGAAGACATCCAGCAGCAGCCATTTTTAGATTTGCAGGTCCAAACACATGGCACTCTATACTAAACCACAATCACATAGCAGAAAACACAAGACTCCATTTTCTTCCAAAATGTCCAAGCCTCAAAACAATGCATATGTTCTGATTTTACAATTCCAAACCATCTAAAACACCTTTCACAATGTAATCCAACTTCCTAGAACCATCTCATAATTTCACATCCCAAACAACTTCAGTATCTCAATAACCAGAGCATATTCATCACAAGACCAGATCACAATGTAATTAACACAAACGTAACTGCATGGTGGTATTTATGATTAACAGGATATATATATTATAACTAACCAGCACAATCTATTTTAAATCTCCATAGGCAAACAAATACCACAAATATTATGCTACAGATTGTATACTGTTCCAATTCATCACGGACTTCACAGAGTATCCACAAACACCCAACAATCACACAACCAAGTTACAATATCCTATTTAAACCAGAAAGCAATCTGTCTGTTTCCTTATCTAGCCATGTGAGGTTCAATACTTAGCCTTTAGTTTGGAAGATGTCCTGGGGATTTAGCTGCCATGCTGCTTGGTGCCAGGTAGCTGTGTGTGTGTCTGTGAGTGTAGCTACATTACATCTGTTCTCTGAGGCCACACCTGACCACTACCTTCCTGTTTGACCAGTACCTGGGGGAGGGGTCTTTCTTTCTCCTTTGTATTGAGTCACCATTCTCTTTGTATATGCTAATCAGGTTCAGCCCTGAAAACTTAGTAAAAGGTTGTCTTGAGCATCCATTGTTCTAACAATATGATCTTAGCTTTTATACATATAATCATATCTATCCGCTGCAATGTCCCACAACAACACAACAGGCCTCAAACTAACCCACACCTCATTCTGCTTGCTTCAATACCAAACATGATGTGTTTATCTGGTTCGGTTCGAATGATACACATCCATGACATTAATTCATTAGCCAATTCTAAATCTCCATGATGTCTGGTGCTGTTCATTATTATAACCATGTACTGTATGAAACAAGTGCCGAATCCATCTCAGTGCCATGTCCGAGCAAATGCGTGTGTTTCCATATATTGCTGTGCTCGCTGCGCATATTTGCAAGTATAGCGACTTATATGTGTGCAGTTTATATGGTCTCTCTATGTAATATTTTTGACTTTGACAGTCCACCCTTTGGCAGTCACCAATAACTGCCACTTCCTAAAACATTTCAAAAAGAGAAAAATATATGTCAGGGGTTAATACATTTCCATGGTTGGGTAAGGGAGGAGAGAGGAGAAGGTGTGAAGAGGGTATGACCTAGTGAGAAAGCAGAAGCATGTGTGTATGAATCCATGTTTGGGGGGTCATGTATCATCGTGCCGTACGTGTTGTACATCAAGCTTCGAGGTATTGCGAAGTATACATTTGAATTCCTTCTTATCCCGTACTAAGGGTCTGTGGATGGGCTGTCAAACTTTACCGAGCTCATTTCGGCTGTGGTTGTAACAAAATGGGGGAGCACATTTTAGTTGATGATACATGAATGGGGGAGGTATGTGGTTGCTGATATCTGTGCCTGTATTCCCTATCGACTATGTGTGTCATTACCTGAGGGTTGTAGAGATGAAGATAAAGAACACTTATGGAAAATGCAATGATATTCTATGTCAGGGAAATGTACATCTGTCGTCGAAGTTGTTTTCGGTATCTGTTGAGAGTCGTCTTCTTTGCGCTGTATTGCTCCTTAGGCATGAGCAAATAGCTTTGTCTGAGCCATCAGATTTACAAAAATGTTGGGCTAGCGTGAGTTTAAAGATACTAGGGAAACTGGGGATCTATGGCAAAGTTCATCAAGTGTCCATATTTAAAGTTGTCAAATCTTCTTCTTTGGTCAATCCGTTGTCTGTATACATCTCGTCTCGTCAGCTTCCTCGTCCAAGGGGGTCTTTGTATCTTGGAGAAAAGCAGAAAAACAGGTGAAAGAAACGGACCGTATAATCGCATTTTCATCACATTCTGGTTTCTATCATTGGGTCATAAATCAAATCCAGGTTAATTACAGTTTCCTCACTCCTCAAGCTCATCACTTTTGTACTTTGTTTGCACCTCATTAAAGCCTGCCCGCATCTAAATATCAATCCAATCGATATAACGACACCTAAGATACATAGTAGAAACTTTCCAACATCCATTATGACTCCTTGAGCCCAGTCTCCCAAACCGGAGAACCAATTTCGCGGGTTCAACCATGACACCCAACCAGTCAGCTCATTACCTACAGCAGCAAGGGTGAGATTGTGTTTTCGACGAAATTCCCACTTCAATTGGAGAATATCGTCCATCTTTTGGTCTATGACCTCTACCGGATCCTCGGTGCTATTTGTGATATACGTGCAACACTTTATGCCGTACTGTGTTGCCAATGTAACACAATATCCGCCTGTTACTGCTGTAAGATAATTAAGAACCATCCTATGCTGAACTAGTTCTGTTTTATAAGCTTGAAGTTCTCTTCCAGTGTATCTAAACGTGTCATCATACATTTCAGTGATATTATCTAACAAATTGGCGAGTGCGGAAATGTATCTATAATTCATCACTCCCCGAGCGGTACGAGTGAAATCTAACGCTACCAGAACCTGAATCCCGGTGGATTCATGGATAAGATCAGAGGCCGGATGCTCTAACCTTTCTGACAGTTGTCTTTTAACCCGGTGCTCGTAGTGAGTGTGAGTATAAGGAGCTTGGGCACCACGGTGTATGTCCTTCATTTTGTCATGTGTAACAGTCATCACTTCAGGCAATACTTTTCCAATATAACACAATCCTTCAGAGTTTGGGGCTAGCCACTTGTACGCCTTTCTCCCGCATATGAAATATGCATCATCGGGGAGAACATAAGGGACGGAGAAGGACATGACCATGTTACAAACCTTCCAGGTGAAATCTCCTGACCCTAATTCTTCCAACTGCTTAATGCACGTATCGGTTTGTACGATATGAGCACAGTATCCTGGTGATACCTCTCCAACTCTAGTAATCCTATTCCCTAAGGTATATCGATACCGGAAAGATTTTCCTC
This sequence comes from Pseudophryne corroboree, assembly GCF_028390025.1. Classification (NCBI taxonomy): domain Eukaryota; kingdom Metazoa; phylum Chordata; class Amphibia; order Anura; family Myobatrachidae; genus Pseudophryne; species Pseudophryne corroboree. Next base: position 147,801,945 of record NC_086445.1, read on the forward strand.
TACTGGCTATGTGGCGTACGAGCTCTGTATCTGTAGGCATTCTATCTGCTCTGTGTGAAAAGGTCATGGTAAGGTTGCTCCATGACACTTCCCAATTTCCCGGTTTTCTAGGATTGGAGATGTTAAAACATAAGAGGGACCTATCCACATGGTATTGGTGGAGCTTCAAACTAGGAGGGCTGGAGATGTTAAACCTCCGGTCCACCGGTCTCCCACCCTTTAGCTCAAGTACCTCCCCTACCGTTAAAGGAAATGGTACTAGCCCTGATTTACTATGACCCTGAGGTACTTGAGAGCATACCCAACAATCTGTTTTATTTAACACGTTACCCACTAAGGAGTGATGGTCACTCAATGGATGCTGGTCCATATGGATATTAAGACTGGATTGGCATTTCTTTATGCATCCATCTTCAACCATTGTCACAGAGCCTACAGATACAGTTTTTCTTTTTTTGAACTAACAATCCTTCAAAGAAAATGTTTACAGATAACATGGTTGTTAGATCGTGCCCGGTACTCGCCTTTGCTTGGTGATTGGGTTGCTATTGGAATTTCTCTATCGTCCTAAGTGGATGCTGGGGTTCCTGAAAGGACCATGGGGAATAGCGGCTCCGCAGGAGACAGGGCACAAAAAAGTAAAGCTTTACTAGGTCAGGTGGTGTGCACTGGCTCCTCCCCCTATGACCCTCCTCCAGACTCCAGTTAGATTTTGTGCCCGAACGAGAAGGGTGCAATCTAGGTGGCTCTCCTAAAGAGCTGCTTAGAGAAAGTTTAGTTTAGGTTTTTTTCTTTACAGTGAGTCCTGCTGGCAACAGGATCACTGCAACGTGGGACTTAGGGGGAAAGTAGTAAACTCACCTGCATGCAGAGTGGATTTGCTGCTTGGCTACTGGACACCATTAGCTCCAGAGGGATCGAACACAGGCCCAGCCGTGGAGTCCGGTCCCGGAGCCGCGCCGCCGACCCCCTTGCAGATGCTGAAGCGTGAAGAGGTCCGGAAACCGGCGGCTGAAGACTCCTCAGTCTTCATAAGGTAGCGCACAGCACTGCAGCTGTGCGCCATTTTCCTCTCAGCACACTTCACTGGGCAGTCACTGAGGGTGCAGAGCGCTGGGGGGGGGCGCTCTGAGAGGCAAATATAAACCTTATACAAGGCTAAAAATACCTCACATATAGCCCATAGGGGCTATATGGAGATATTTAACCCCTGCCTGACTGGAAAAATAGCGGGAGAAGAACCCGCCGAAAAAGGGGCGGGGCCTATCTCCTCAGCACACGGCGCCATTTTCTGTCACAGCTCCGCTGGTCAGAACGGCTCCCAGGTCTCTCCCCTGCACTGCACTACAGAAACAGGGTAAAACAGAGAGGGGGGGCACATTAATGGCTATATATATATATATATTAAAGCAGCTATAAGGGAGCACTTAATATAAGGATATCCCTTGTATATATAGCGCTTTGTGGTGTGTGCTGGCAGACTCTCCCTCTGTCTCCCCAAAAGGGCTAGTGGGTCCTGTCTTCATTAGAGCATTCCCTGTGAGTTTGCGGTGTGTGTCGGTACGTGGTGTCGACATGTATGAGGACGATATTGGTGTGGAGGCGGAGCAATTGCCAAATATGCAGATGTCACCCCCCAGGGGGTCGACACCAGAATGGATGCCTTTATTTGTGGAATTACGTGATGGTTTATCTTCCCTTAAACAGTCAGTTGAGGACATGAGGCGGCCGGACAATCAATTAATGCCTGTCCAGGCGCCTCAAACACCGTCAGGGGCTGTAAAACGCCCTTTGCCTCAGTCGGTCGACACAGACCCAGACACGGGCACTGATTCCAGTGACGACGGTAGAAATTCAAACGTATTTTCCAGTAGGGCCACACGTTATATGATTTTGGCAATGAAGGAGACGTTACATTTAGCTGATACTACAGATACCGTAAAACAGGGTATTATGTATGGTGTGAAAAAACTACAAACAGTTTTTCCTGAATCAGAAGAATTAAATGACGTGTGTGATGAAGCGTGGGTTGCTCCTGATAAAAAGTTGATAATTTCAAAAAAGTTATTGGCATTATACCCTTTCCCGCCAGAGGTTAGGGCGCGCTGGGAAACACCCCCTAAGGTGGACAAGGCGCTCACACGCTTATCCAAACAAGTGGCGTTACCCTCTCCTGAGACGGCCGCACTTAAGGATCCATCAGATAGAAAGATGGAAGTTATTCAAAAGAATATATACACACATGCAGGTGTTATACTACGACCAGCTATAGCAACTGCCTGGATGTGCAGTGCTGGAGTAGTTTGGTCAGAATCCCTGATTGAAAATATTGATACCCTAGATAGGGACAATGTTTTACTGTCGTTAGAACAAATAAAGGATGCATTTATCTATATGCGTGATGCACAGAGGGATATTTGCACACTGGCATCTCGGGTGAGTGCTATGTCCATTTCAGCCAGAAGAGCCTTATGGACACGACAGTGGACAGGCGATGCGGATTCAAAACGTCACATGGAGGTTTTGCCGTATAAAGGGGAGGAGTTATTTGGAGTTGGTCTATCAGACTTGGTGGCCACGGCTACTGCCGGGAAATCCACTTTTTTACCTCAAGTCACTCCCCAACAGAGAAAGGCACCGACCTTTCAACCGCAGCCTTTTCGCTCCTACAAAAATAAGAGAGCAAAGGGCTTGTCGTACCTGCCACGAGGCAGAGGAAGAGGGAAGAGACACCAACAGGCAGCTCCTTCCCAGGAACAGAAGCCCTCCCCGGCTCCTGCAAAAACCTCAGCATGACGCTGGGGCCTCTCAAGCGGACTCGGGGACAGTGGGGGGCCGTCTCAAAAATTACAGCGCGCAGTGGGCTCACTCGCAGGTAGACCCCTGGATCCTGCAGATAATATCTCAGGGGTACAGGTTGGAATTAGAGACGGATCCTCCTCATCGTTTCCTGAAGTCTGCCTTACCAACCGTCTCTTCCGAAAGGGAGAGGGTGTTGGAAGCCATTCACAAGCTGTACGCTCAGCAGGTGATAGTCAAAGTACCCCTATTACAACAAGGAAAGGGGTATTATTCCACTCTATTTGTGGTACCGAAGCCGGATGGCTCGGTAAGGCCTATTCTAAATCTGAAGTCCTTGAACCTCTACATAAAAAAGTTCAAGTTCAAGATGGAGTCACTCAGAGCAGTGATAGCGAACCTGGAAGAAGGGGACTTTATGGTATCCTTGGACATCAAGGATGCGTATCTACACGTTCCGATTTACCCCGCACACCAGGGGTACCTCAGGTTCATTGTTCAAAACTGTCACTATCAGTTTCAGACGCTGCCGTTCGGATTGTCCACGGCGCCTCGGGTCTTTACCAAGGTAATGGCCGAGATGATGATTCTTCTTCGAAGAAAAGGCGTATTAGTTATCCCATACTTGGACGATCTCCTAATAAGGGCAAGGTCCAGAGAACAGCTGGAGACAGCTTTAGCACTATCTCAAGAGGTGCTAAGACAACACGGGTGGATTCTGAATATTCCAAAATCCCATTTAATCCCGACAACTCGTCTGCTGTTCCTAGGAATGATTCTGGACACGGTTCAGAAAAAGGTTTTCCTTCCAGAGGAAAAAGCCAAGGAGTTATCCGATCTGGTCAGGAACCTCCTAAAACCAGGAAAAGTGTCAGTACATCAATGCACAAGAGTCCTGGGAAAAATGGTGGCTTCTTACGAAGCAATTCCATTCGGCAGATTCCATGCAAGAATATTCCAAAGGGATCTGTTGGACAAATGGTCAGGGTCGCATCTGCAGATGCACCTGCGAATAACCCTGTCACCAAAGACAAGGGTGTCACTTCTGTGGTGGTTGCAGAAGGCTCACCTATTAGAAGGCCGCAGATTCGGCATTCAGGATTGGATCCTGGTGACCACGGACGCCAGCCTGAGAGGCTGGGGAGCAGTCACACAAGGAAGAAACTTCCAGGGAGTATGGACGAGTCTGGAAAAGTCTCTTCACATAAACATTCTGGAACTAAGAGCAATCTACAATGCTCTAAGCCAGGCGGAACTTCTCCTGCAAGGAAAGCCGGTGTTGATTCAGTCGGACAACATCACGGCGGTCGCCCATGTAAACAGGCAGGGCGGCACAAGAAGCAGGAGTGCAATGGCAGAAGCTGCCAAGATTCTTCGCTGGGCGGAGAATCACGTGATAGCACTGTCAGCAGTGTTCATCCCGGGCGTGGACAACTGGGAAGCAGACTTCCTCAGCAGACACGATCTTCATCCGGGAGAGTGGGGTCTACATCCAGAAAGACCAATTGTAGACATGATGGCGTCTCGCCTCAACAAGAAACTGGACAAATATTGCGCCAGGTCAAGAGATCCACAGGCAATAGCTGTGGACGCACTGGTAACTCCTTGGGTGTACCAGTCAGTGTATGTGTTTCCTCCTCTGCCGCTCATACCAAAGGTATTGAAGATCATACGGCAAAGAAGAGTAAGAACAATACTAGTGGTTCCGGATTGGCCGAGAAGGACTTGGTATCCGGAACTTCAAGAGATGCTCACGGACGAACCGTGGCCTCTACCTCTGAGAAGGGACCTGCTACAGCAGGGTCCCTGTCTTTTTCAAGACTTACCGCGGCTGCGTTTGACGGCATGGCGGTTGAACGCCAGATCCTAAAAGGGAAAGGCGTTCCAGAAGAAGTCATTCCTACCTTGATTAAGGCACGGAAGGAAGTCACCGTGAAACATTATCACCGCATTTGGCGAAAATATGTAGCGTGGTGCGAGGATCGGAGGGTTCCGACGGAGGAATTCCAACTGGGTCGTTTCCTACATTTCCTGCAATCAGGATTATCTATGGGTCTCAAATTGGGATCCATTAAGGTTCAAATTTCGGCCCTGTCAATATTCTTCCAAAAAGAATTGGCCTCTGTCCCTGAGGTCCAGACTTTTGTCAAGGGAGTACTGCATATACAGCCTCCTGTGGTGCCTCCGGTGGCACCGTGGGATCTAAATGTAGTTTTAGATTTCCTCAAATCCCATTGGTTTGAACCATTGAAAAAGGTGGATTTGAAATATCTCACATTGAAAGTGACTATGTTACTAGCCCTGGCCTCTGCCAGGAGAGTATCTGAATTGGCGGCTTTATCTTATAAAAGTCCTTATCTAATCTTCCATTCGGATAGGGCAGAACTGCGGACTCGTCCGCATTTTCTCCCTAAAGTGGTATCAGCATTTCATCTGAACCAACCTATTGTGGTGCCTGCGGCCACTAGCGACTTGGAGGACTCCAAGTTGTTGGACGTTGTCAGAGCCTTAAAAATATACATTGCAAGGACGGCTGGAGTCAGAAAATCTGACTCGCTGTTTATATTGTATGCACCCAACAAGTTGGGCGCACCTGCTTCTAAGCAGTCGATTGCTCGTTGGATTTGTAACACAATTCAACTTGCACATTCTGTGGCAGGCCTGCCACAGCCTAAAACTGTAAAAGCCCACTCCACAAGGAAGGTGGGCTCATCTTGGGCGGCTGCCCGAGGGGTCTCGGCATTACAACTCTGCCGAGCAGCTACGTGGTCGGGGGAGAACACGTTTGTAAAATTTTACAAATTTGATACCCTGGCAAAGGAGGACCTGGAGTTCTCTCATTCGGTGCTGCAGAGTCATCCGCACTCTCCCGCCCGTTTGGGAGCTTTGGTATAATCCCCATGGTCCTTTCAGGAACCCCAGCATCCACTTAGGACGATAGAGAAAATAAGAATTTACTTACCGATAATTCTATTTCTCGGAGTCCGTAGTGGATGCTGGGCGCCCATCCCAAGTGCGGATTATCTGCAATACTTGTACATAGTTATTGTTAACTAATTCGGGTTATTGTTAAGGAGCCATCTTTAAGAGGCCCTTTCTGTTGTCATACTGTTAACTGGGTTTAGATCACAAGTTGTACGGTGTGATTGGTGTGGCTGGTATGAGTCTTACCCGGGATTCAAAATGCCTCCCTTATTGTGTATGCTCGTCCGGGCACAGTACCTAACTGGAGTCTGGAGGAGGGTCATAGGGGGAGGAGCCAGTGCACACCACCTGACCTAGTAAAGCTTTACTTTTTTGTGCCCTGTCTCCTGCGGAGCCGCTATTCCCCATGGTCCTTTCAGGAACCCCAGCATCCACTACGGACTCCGAGAAATAGAATTATCGGTAAGTAAATTCTTATTTTTACACCTCCGTCTCAGTCATCAGGACCTTTCTGGATCCTTTCTCGACCTCACTGGTACTCTCACCGAAACAGACTGCTCTGGTCAACATCATGGTTAACGGGAAAAATCCATATCACAGTCTCTTGGGGCAAGTCCATCTTACAGGAGGAGAAAAGAAGAAATTTGTAAATGGGGTATAAGAAAATCAGTTTGAGGGGGAGAGAACTCGTTACGATAATAAGTTCTCTCGTCTTGTTGTTCTTCTTGTTCTGCTGTCCTCTCAAAGGTGTTGTCTCTCAGTCTTCAAAAACGATCATTCTGGTGATGCAATATTCCTTCCTAACCGACGATCTTTCTGTAAGGAGCAAAAATCTGGCATTACCATTGGTCCAACTGAGGGGTGACATACCATCTTTAAATCATGGAAACATGAGTGAGAAGAGAGAGAAAATAAAAACAAAAGAGATAGAGAACAATTCATGTGCATATATACATTACATAACTCGACAATAACCATCAATAAGAGAAGAGAAACAAAGCATTTTTAAACATTGTCAACATTAAGAAAACATTGTCAGACTATTTGGCTGTCGTATCTACGTGTCTAATGGTTTCCTTGAGCAGTCCCTCCCCACCAGCACTTGCATTATTCCACTGTCTGTATCTGGCCAGAATACATTGTGGTGGATAGGTCATGCTGGGGTTTGGTAGACTTCTGCAAGGACCAAGCGAATATGCAATGTTTGAATTCTTACCAATAATCGTCAGAGATGGGGATAGAGAGAGGGAGAGAAAAACATTTTTCACAAATACATTTACAACTTTTCACCTGGTCATTCCTGTGTCTTTAGTGAATGACCTCCCACTTCATTAACCGTTACTTCAGGCTTGCCTCCATTCCTAATAATCACCTTTCCTAACTATATATTATGGGTGTGGCCCAAAATTCTTCCTATATGATCCCTGCTTGTAATTTGGTGTGTCATAACTTTTGCTCATTTTCATGTCTAGGGGGTCTGATTTTATGTGGGCTGTTGCAGTTACTGGCATAATGCCCTTCTCTTTTGCACAGATCACAAATCCTTAAGTTCCTCCATGTGCCAATGGCCTGGGGTTTTGGTTGATTTGATGCCTCCTCAAACGCTCGGATGTTCATCATCATCAACCGCTTTCCCTGTACCTACCTGATTCCTTGGATACCATGATTATGTCGTTGTCTAGGGAGTTGATATACCTTCTGTGAATCTTTGATCATACAGTTAGATCTTTCCTAGGATCTGGGTAATCAGACATGATTGATCTCAATTCTGTCCGGGACCAGGGATGGCGCATTGCACTGTCCTTGACGGGAATGGTTCCCTGATCGTCAGTCTTCCCATTGGGGACTGTGATCACCCTGACAGGACTAAACTCAATTACATCACCTTGTTTTGGTCTTATAATATGGGGTACATTTGTTTGTGCGTGATATAAAACATTGTACGTACCTGTGGACACGACCTCACCTGACCCTCCGTTAGGGGGTTTGATTATTGCCTTTACCAATTTGGTCGTGTCCACCTGGATGTCTTGTAGGATGGCTTCTGGAAGAGGTGCCGACATCGTTCTGGGCTCACTTTCTTGTTTGTATTCCTGAGGGAGGTTTGACATGGGGTGCAGCTTGCACAGGTTAATAGTTGTACATTCAACAGTATTACAATAATCATTGTTACATTTATTACACTTATTCTTATAATCTATATTACAGTTGCTAAGAGCGTTTTTATTGTTCCACCTTTGTGCTTTTCTCTCCGCAATCAACTCCTCTCCTGCTGCCATATCTCTCCTCTCAAGATAAGAGTCAGAAAAGTCAATAGACTCTTTTTGTAATTCACTTTCCTGTTGCCATAACTGTAAATATTCATAATGTTTATTTTGTCTCTTCGTTGGTTCAATGAGACTTATCCTCCTCCTTAAATTTTGTAACACTACTGGACTGAAGCTACCTATTCTTGGGAATTTGTCCCTGTCTTGTACAGTCATTCTCTCCCATTCATCACATATCGTGCCGACCCGATGGATCGGTTCTCTGAATCAACCCGAACCGAGGTTGATCGCCCCCTACCTGAACAAATGGCCCCCATAATCTGCAGGCGTTGCCTATTCCTCCTTGAATATCAAGGCTTTCAGCGAACCCTTACAAACAAACCAAGATGTCCTTGGGCAGGCCGGCGGTGGTGGTTTATCAAGTACCCCACTTACTTCTCGCCCACGTTGGCCTGTGCTGCAATCACTGTAGCCAGAGCTGCTGGACCCAACCTAGGGCCCCTGTGAACCTTTAGTTTACTGGAACATATGAGGGTTACCCGCAGGACACTTACTCTTTCCAGTAAAGTTGGGGTTGTTAGATAGTTCCTGAGTGACCAGCGAACTTCCCTTCCAAAAATAAAAAATTACACAAATCACGTCAGAATGTACAGATAGCGTTTGTGACCACTTTACTCTAATGGTATTAGGTCAGATTACTAACTACTGCACACAATAACGTGCGGTCCAATCGTTCAGTATACGAGCACTACTTGTCATGTACTGAAAGATCAATGGAATCGATGTTTCCGGCCGCGATTCCTTCAGCGAGAGCTTATGGCCTATATGGGTTCTGCACCAACACCCCAGGCGTTGTGCCACTGGACTTTTATAGCGGACCTCTTTGTCTATTTTACCTGTTACCTTATGACCTCCTGGTCTGTTACCTTATGACCTCCTGGTCTTGTTACCTTATGACCTCCTGGTCTTGTTACCTTATGACCTCCTGGTCTTGTTACCTTATGACCTCCTGGTCTTGTTACCTTATGGCCTCCTGGTCTTGTTACCTTATGGTCCGCTATACTCTAATGCTCAAATATTATTTAACCAGAGATGCCTCCCTAGCCACCGTATATGTCACTTACACGTATGTCCCTTGACGAGTACCCGGCTTTCCTTTTGGTTCCACCTTAAAGTTATATAAACTTTTGTATACAAAACACACTCACTCAACACATGTACACTTTTGTTTCTATATCTATTTCTGCGCAGAAATTGTCTTTAGGCCAAAAGTGTTACCAATTAGGAGCAGGATCTGTTAAACTAAATTTCAGATTTTCCAAAAATAGATTTGTGTTATTTACCGCTTCGCGTTATCTACCGCTGTGCGTTAATTATCGCCTTTGCGTTACTTCACTTTATCACAACTTGAGCTACGTGGGCGTAACCGGACGCTACGTTGCGTAATGAACGCTGCGTGCGTCTGCCTTTTGGATTGCGTACGTTAGTCTTTGTTAGCGACACGTGTACGCAATGCAAAGGATCCACCGTAACACAATATATTTTTATCAATGTAAATGATCCCTGATCATCTACCGCAATCCACACTGACTGCCTTGTATCTCAGACAAACCGTGTGTTTGTTCTATACTTTAACTATTACCTCTACTATGAAATAACAGCAAATCTCTTTTTAGCACTTTCTATCAACTATAAAATTGGCAAACAGGAATAGTGATATACGAAAAATGAAACAGAAATGCAGATATATGCGTGCGTACGCAAGACAAAAGAAAAATAAACAGTTTTAAAAGGACACAAGCGTTTTGTTCTTACTTCCGGTTACCGGGTTCCTTCAGCACTCTTTATCTAAGCGAAGCAGACGCTTATCCCGTCAGCACTGTGAGACAACCTCCCACCCTTTGCTGGAGGGATAATGTCTGCTGATCTACCTAGTGCAGATATGAGAAGTATAGGACGAGCCCGCAATTGACAATGCTAAATTCCTTGTCGTATAAACAACCCTTTATGAAGCTAAGAACACTGTACGCTGTTTGCTCAAGAAGTACCGTAATGGTACGCTATTGGCGTAGCGATCGCTCAGCCGTAGGCGAGACGCTCAAGCGTCACGTTCGCTCACGGCCCAGTGATCACAGGACACGTTATTGGCTATGTCTAGGGGAATGATTCGCTATGGCGTAGCATACGCTCGAGACCACGAGGAGGTCACCAGCGGCGCAGACGCTCACAACGCTATACCTTTATGTTAAAACCTTATACCAATGAAATACACTGAATACCTTAATGTGAGTACAGGGTGTAAATGCAACCTTGTGTAACCTGACTAACTACAAAGCTGCTTGAGCGTCACCGACGCTCAAGTGAACACTTAACACTATAGAAAATACACAGATACTGGTTTAGGTTCCAAAGCCTATTAACTGTATTATATCTAATATACTTGTAAAAGGGGATAACAGTACAAATGATACACTACAATATAACAGAGACTACCTAACCAGATAACTACACAAGAAATACAATACAATACAATTACTATTTATGGGAAAATGGAAGGGGAAGAGAAGAAGAGAGAGATAGAGAGAAATGGCTCATGATAACATTAAATAAGAGACAACATGGTTGCAGATAAAACTACACATGTGAGAGACAATCGCTGCGCAGTTAGTCAATGCTGAATACAGCATGGGATGGAAGCTAGACTCCATTTTGAGAAACCTCCACTTGATTCCAAAGACCACACCACATGGCTGAAAGGGGGAGGGGAAGACATCCAGCAGCAGCCATTTTTAGATTTGCAGGTCCAAACACATGGCACTCTATACTAAACCACAATCACATAGCAGAAAACACAAGACTCCATTTTCTTCCAAAATGTCCAAGCCTCAAAACAATGCATATGTTCTGATTTTACAATTCCAAACCATCTAAAACACCTTTCACAATGTAATCCAACTTCCTAGAACCATCTCATAATTTCACATCCCAAACAACTTCAGTATCTCAATAACCAGAGCATATTCATCACAAGACCAGATCACAATGTAATTAACACAAACGTAACTGCATGGTGGTATTTATGATTAACAGGATATATATATTATAACTAACCAGCACAATCTATTTTAAATCTCCATAGGCAAACAAATACCACAAATATTATGCTACAGATTGTATACTGTTCCAATTCATCACGGACTTCACAGAGTATCCACAAACACCCAACAATCACACAACCAAGTTACAATATCCTATTTAAACCAGAAAGCAATCTGTCTGTTTCCTTATCTAGCCATGTGAGGTTCAATACTTAGCCTTTAGTTTGGAAGATGTCCTGGGGATTTAGCTGCCATGCTGCTTGGTGCCAGGTAGCTGTGTGTGTGTCTGTGAGTGTAGCTACATTACATCTGTTCTCTGAGGCCACACCTGACCACTACCTTCCTGTTTGACCAGTACCTGGGGGAGGGGTCTTTCTTTCTCCTTTGTATTGAGTCACCATTCTCTTTGTATATGCTAATCAGGTTCAGCCCTGAAAACTTAGTAAAAGGTTGTCTTGAGCATCCATTGTTCTAACAATATGATCTTAGCTTTTATACATATAATCATATCTATCCGCTGCAATGTCCCACAACAACACAACAGGCCTCAAACTAACCCACACCTCATTCTGCTTGCTTCAATACCAAACATGATGTGTTTATCTGGTTCGGTTCGAATGATACACATCCATGACATTAATTCATTAGCCAATTCTAAATCTCCATGATGTCTGGTGCTGTTCATTATTATAACCATGTACTGTATGAAACAAGTGCCGAATCCATCTCAGTGCCATGTCCGAGCAAATGCGTGTGTTTCCATATATTGCTGTGCTCGCTGCGCATATTTGCAAGTATAGCGACTTATATGTGTGCAGTTTATATGGTCTCTCTATGTAATATTTTTGACTTTGACAATATTAGCAGCAGACACAGTACAGTGCGGTAGTTCACGGCTGTGGCTACCTCTGTGTCGGCACTCGGCAGCCCGTCCATAATTGTATATACCACCTAACCGTGGTTTTTTTTTCTTTCTTTATACATACATACTAGTTACGAGTATACTATCTCTTTATCAACCAGTCTATATATTAGCAGCAGACACAGTACAGTGCGGTAGTTCACGGCTGTGGCTACCTCTGTGTCGGCACTCGGCAGCCCGTCCATAATTGTATATACCACCTAACCGTGGGTTTTTTTTCTTTCTTTATACATACATACTAGTTACGAGTATACTATCTCTTTATCAACCAGTCTATATATTAGCAGCAGACACAGTACAGTGCGGTAGTTCACGGCTGTGGCTACCTCTGTGTCGGCACTCGGCAGCCCGTCCATAATTGTATATACCACCTAACCGTGGTTTTTTTTTCTTTCTTTATACATACATACTAGTTACGAGTATACTATCTCTTTATCAACCAGTCTATATTAGCAGCAGACACAGTACAGTGCGGTAGTTCACGGCTGTGGCTACCTCTGTGTCGGCACTCGGCAGCCCGTCCATAATTGTATATACCACCTAACCGTGGTTTTTTTTTCTTTCTTTATACATACATACTAGTTACGAGTATACTATCTCTTTATCAACCAGTCTATATATTAGCAGCAGACACAGTACAGTGCGGTAGTTCACGGCTGTGGCTACCTCTGTGTCGGCACTCGGCAGCCCGTCCATAATTGTATATACCACCTAACCGTGGTTTTTTTTTCTTTCTTTATACATACATACTAGTTACGAGTATACTATCTCTTTATCAACCAGTCTATATATTAGCAGCAGACACAGTACAGTGCGGTAGTTCACGGCTGTGGCTACCTCTGTGTCGGCACTCGGCAGCCCGTCCATAATTGTATATATCACCTAACCGTGGTTTTTTTTTCTTTCTTTATACATACATACTAGTTACGAGTATACTATCTCTTTATCAACCAGTCTATATATTAGCAGCAGACACAGTACAGTGCGGTAGTTCACGGCTGTGGCTACCTCTGTGTCGGCACTCGGCAGCCCGTCCATAATTGTATATACCACCTAACCGTGGTTTTTTTTTCTTTCTTTATACATACATACTAGTTACGAGTATACTATCTCTTTATCAACCAGTCTATATTAGCAGCAGACACAGTACAGTGCGGTAGTTCACGGCTGTGGCTACCTCTGTGTCGGCACTCGGCAGCCCGTCCATAATTGTATATACCACCTAACCGTGGTTTTTTTTTCTTTCTTTATACATACATACTAGTTACGAGTATACTATCTCTTTATCAACCAGTCTATATATTAGCAGCAGACACAGTACAGTGCGGTAGTTCACGGCTGTGGCTACCTCTGTGTCGGCACTCGGCAGCCCGTCCATAATTGTATATACCACCTAACCGTGGTTTTTTTTTCTTTCTTTATACATACATACTAGTTACGAGTATACTATCTCTTTATCAACCAGTCTATATATTAGCAGCAGACACAGTACAGTGCGGTAGTTCACGGCTGTGGCTACCTCTGTGTCGGCACTCGGCAGCCCGTCCATAATTGTATATACCACCTAACCGTGGTTTTTTTTTTTTTCTTTATACATACATACTAGTTACGAGTATACTATCTCTTTATCAACCAGTCTATATTAGCAGCAGACACAGTACAGTGCGGTAGTTCACGGCTGTGGCTACCTCTGTGTCGGCACTCGGCAGCCCGTCCATAATTGTATATACCACCTAACCGTGGTTTTTTTTTCTTTCTTTATACATACATACTAGTTACGAGTATACTATCTCTTTATCAACCAGTCTATATATTAGCAGCAGACACAGTACAGTGCGGTAGTTCACGGCTGTGGCTACCTCTGTGTCGGCACTCGGCAGCCCGTCCATAATTGTATATACCACCTAACCGTGTTTTTTTTTTCTTTCTTTATACATACATACTAGTTACGAGTATACTATCTCTTTATCAACCAGTCTATATATTAGCAGCAGACACAGTACAGTGCGGTAGTTCACGGCTGTGGCTACCTCTGTGTCGGCACTCGGCAGCCCGTCCATAATTGTATATACCACCTAACCGTGGGTTTTTTTTTCTTTCTTTATACATACATACTAGTTACGAGTATACTATCTCTTTATCAACCAGTCTATATATTAGCAGCAGACACAGTACAGTGCGGTAGTTCACGGCTGTGGCTACCTCTGTGTCGGCACTCGGCAGCCCGTCCATAATTGTATATACCACCTAACCGTGGTTTTTTTTTCTTTCTTTATACATACATACTAGTTACGAGTATACTATCTCTTTATCAACCAGTCTATATATTAGCAGCAGACACAGTACAGTGCGGTAGTTCACGGCTGTGGCTACCTCTGTGTCGGCACTCGGCAGCCCGTCCATAATTGTATACTAGTATCCAATCCATCCATCTCCATTGTTTACCTGAGGTGCCTTTTAGTTGTGCCTATTAAAATATGGAGAACAAAAATGTTGAGGTTCCAAAATTAGGGAAAGATCAAGATCCACTTCCACCTCGTGCTGAAGCTGCTGCCACTAGTCATGGCCGAGACGATGAAATGCCAGCAACGTCGTCTGCCAAGGCCGATGCCCAATGTCATAGTACAGAGCATGTCAAATCCAAAACACCAAATATCAGTAAAAAAAGGACTCCAAAACCTAAAATAAAATTGTCGGAGGAGAAGCGTAAACTTGCCAATATGCCATTTACCACACGGAGTGGCAAGGAACGGCTGAGGCCCTGGCCTATGTTCATGGCTAGTGGTTCAGCTTCACATGAGGATGGAAGCACTCAGCCTCTCGCTAGAAAAATGAAAAGACTCAAGCTGGCAAAAGCAGCACAGCAAAGAACTGTGCATTCTTCGAAATCCCAAATCCACAAGGAGAGTCCAATTGTGTCGGTTGCGATGCCTGACCTTCCCAACACTGGACGTGAAGAGCATGCGCCTTCCACCATTTGCACGCCCCCTGCAAGTGCTGGAAGGAGCACCCGCAGTCCAGTTCCTGATAGTCAGATTGAAGATGTCAGTGTTGAAGTACACCAGGATGAGGAGGATATGGGTGTTGCTGGCGCTGGGGAGGAAATTGACCAGGAGGATTCTGATGGTGAGGTGGTTTGTTTAAGTCAGGCACCCGGGGAGACACCTGTTGTCCGTGGGAGGAATATGGCCGTTGACATGCCAGGTGAAAATACCAAAAAAATCAGCTCTTCGGTGTGGAGGTATTTCACCAGAAATGCGGACAACAGGTGTCAAGCCGTGTGTACCCTTTGTCAAGCTGTAATAAGTAGGGGTAAGGACGTTAACCACCTCGGAACATCCTCCCTTATACGTCACCTGCAGCGCATTCATAATAAGTCAGTGACAAGTTCAAAAACTTTGGGTGACAGCGGAAGCAGTCCACTGACCAGTAAATCCCTTCCTCTTGTAACCAAGCTCACGCAAACCACCCCACCAACTCCCTCAGTGTCAATTTCCTCCTTCCCCAGGAATGCCAATAGTCCTGCAGGCCATGTCACTGGCAATTCTGACGAGTCCTCTCCTGCCTGGGATTCCTCCGATGCATCCTTGCGTGTAACGCCTACTGCTGCTGGCGCTGCTGTTGTTGCCGCTGGGAGTCGATGGTCATCCCAGAGGGGAAGTCGTAAGCCCACTTGTACTACTTCCAGTAAGCAATTGACTGTTCAACAGTCCTTTGCGAGGAAGATGAAATATCACAGCAGTCATCCTACTGCAAAGCGGATAACTGAGTCCTTGACAACTATGTTGGTGTTAGACGTGCGTCCGGTATCCGCCGTTAGTTCACAGGGAACTAGACAATTTATTGAGGCAGTGTGCCCCCGTTACCAAATACCATCTAGGTTCCACTTCTCTAGGCAGGCGATACCGAGAATGTACACGGACGTCAGAAAAGAAAAGACTCACCAGTGTCCTAAAAAATGCAGTTGTACCCAATGTCCACTTAACCACGGACATGTGGACAAGTGGAGCAGGGCAGGGTCAGGACTATATGACTGTGACAGCCCACTGGGTAGATGTATGGACTCCCGCCGCAAGAACAGCAGCGGCGGCACCAGTAGCAGCATCTCGCAAACGCCAACTCTTTCCTAGGCAGGCTACGCTTTGTATCACCGCTTTCCAGAATACGCACACAGCTGAAAACCTCTTACGGCAACTGAGGAAGATCATCGCGGAATGGCTTACCCCAATTGGACTCTCCTGTGGATTTGTGGCATCGGACAACGCCAGCAATATTGTGTGTGCATTAAATATGGGCAAATTCCAGCACGTCCCATGTTTTGCACATACCTTGAATTTGGTGGTGCAGAATTTTTTAAAAAACGACAGGGGCGTGCAAGAGATGCTGTCGGTGGCCAGAAAAATTGCGGGACACTTTCGGCGTACAGGCACCACGTACAGAAGACTGGAGCACCACCAAAAACTACTGAACCTGCCCTGCCATCATCTGAAGCAAGAAGTGGTAACGAGGTGGAATTCAACCCTCTATATGCTTCAGAGGTTGGAGGAGCAGCAAAAGGCCATTCAAGCCTATACAATTGAGCACGATATAGTAGGTGGAATGCACCTGTCTCAAGTGCAGTGGAGAATGATTTCAACGTTGTGCAAGGTTCTGATGCCCTTTGAACTTGCCACACGTGAAGTCAGTTCAGACACTGCCAGCCTGAGTCAGGTCATTCCCCTCATCAGGCTTTTGCAGAAGAAGCTGGAGGCATTGAAGAAGGAGCTAAAAGGGAGCGATTCCGCTAGGCATGTGGGACTTGTGGATGCAGCCCTTAATTCGCTTAACAAGGATTCACGGGTGGTCAATCTGTTGAAATCAGAGCACTACATTTTGGCCACCGTGCTCGATCCTAGATTTAAAGCCTACCTTGGATCTCTCTTTCCGGCAGACACAGGTCTGCTGGGGTTGAAAGACCTGCTGGTGACAAAATTGTCAAGTCAAGCGGAACGCGACCTGTCAACATCTCCTCCTTCACATTCTCCCGCAACTGGGGGTGCGAGGAAAAGGCTCAGAATTCCGAGCCCACCCGCTGGCGGTGATGCAGGGCAGTCTGGAGCGACTGCTGATGCTGACATCTGGTCCGGACTGAAGGACCTGACAACGATTACGGACATGTCGTCTACTGTCACTGCATATGATTCTCTCAACATTGATAGAATGGTGGAGGATTATATGAGTGACCGCATCCAAGTAGGCACGTCACACAGTCCGTACTTATACTGGCAGGAAAAAGAGGCAATTTGGAGGCCCTTGCACAAACTGTCTTTATTCTACCTAAGTTGCCCTCCCACAAGTGTGTACTCCGAAAGAGTGTTTAGTGCCGCCGCTCACCTTGTCAGCAATCGGCGTACGAGGTTACGTCCAGAAAATGTGGAGAAGATGATGTTCATTAAAATGAATTATAATCAATTCCTCCGCGGAGACATTGACCAGCAGCAATTGCCTCCACAAAGTACACAGGGAGCTGAGATGGTGGATTCCAGTGGGGACGAATTGATAATCTGTGAGGAGGGGGATGTACACGGTGATATATCGGAGGGTGAAGATGAGGTGGACATCTTGCCTCTGTAGAGCCAGTTTGTGCAAGGAGAGATTAATTGCTTCTTTTTTGGGGGGGGTCCAAACCAACCCGTCATATCAGTCACAGTCGTGTGGCAGACCCTGTCACTGAAATGATGGGTTGGTTAAAGTGTGCATGTCCTGTTTTGTTTATACAACATAAGGGTGGGTGGGAGGGCCCAAGGACAATTCCATCTTGCACCTCTTTTTTCTTTTCTTTTTCTTTGCATCATGTGCTGATTGGGGAGGGTTTTTTGGAAGGGACATCCTGCGTGACACTGCAGTGCCACTCCTAGATGGGCCCGGTGTTTGTGTCGGCCACTAGGGTCGCTAATCTTACTCACACAGTCAGCTACCTCATTGCGCCTCTTTTTTTCTTTGCGTCATGTGCTGTTTGGGGAGGGTTTTTTGGAAGGGACATCCTGCGTGACACTGCAGTGCCACTCCTAGATGGGCCCGGTGTTTGTGTCGGCCACTAGGGTCGCTAATCTTACTCACACAGCTACCTCATTGCGCCTCTTTTTTTCTTTGCGTCATGTGCTGTTTGGGGAGGGTTTTTTGGAAGGGACATCCTGCGTGACACTGCAGTGCCACTCCTAGATGGGCCCGGTGTTTGTGTCGGCCACTAGGGTCGCTAATCTTACTCACACAGCTACCTCATTGCGCCTCTTTTTTTCTTTGCGTCATGTGCTGTTTGGGGAGGGTTTTTTGGAAGGGCCATCCTGCGTGACACTGCAGTGCCACTCCTAGATGGGCCCGGTGTTTGTGTCGGCCACTAGGGTCGCTAATCTTACTCACACAGCTACCTCATTGCGCCTCTTTTTTTCTTTGCGTCATGTGCTGTTTGGGGAGGGTTTTTTGGAAGGGACATCCTGCGTGACACTGCAGTGCCACTCCTAGATGGGCCCGGTGTTTGTGTCGGCCACTAGGGTCGCTTATCTTACTCACACAGCGACCTCGGTGCAAATTTTAGGACTAAAAATAATATTGTGAGGTGTGAGGTATTCAGAATAGACTGAAAATGAGTGTAAATTATGGTTTTTGAGGTTAATAATACTTTGGGATCAAAATGACCCCCAAATTCTATGATTTAAGCTGTTTTTTAGTGTTTTTTGAAAAAAACACCCGAATCCAAAACACACCCGAATCCGACAAAAAAAATTCGGTGAGGTTTTGCCAAAACGCGTTCGAACCCAAAACACGGCCGCGGAACCGAACCCAAAACCAAAACACAAAACCCGAAAAATTTCAGGCGCTCATCTCTAGTAATTTTGAGTGGGAACAGGTAATACATGTGGATGAGAGACGCAGATCTTGTGCAGAGCGGAGAGGTCTGGTAGGGAGATATTTTGAGATGAGTGAGGAGATGTATGATGGTGCAGTTTGGTTAATAGCCTTGTATGTAAGTAAAAGTATTTTATATTTGACACAGGAGAATACCGGTAACCAATGGAGGGACTGACAGAGCGGATCAGCAGATGAAGAACGTCTGGCGAGGAAGATTAGCCTCGCAGCTGCATTTAAAATGGATTGAAGTGGTGATAGCCTATGTTTGGGAAGACCAGTAAGGAGACTATTACAATAATCAATGCGGGAGATGATGAGTGCATGGATTAGAGTTTTTGCAGTGTCTTGTGTAAGATAAGGGCGTATTTTGGATATGTTTTTAAGGTGCATGTAACATTATTTAGAGACAGATTGAATGTGTGGAACAAAGGACAGTTCAGAGTCAAGGGTGACACCTAGGCAACGAGCTTGTGGGGTGGGGTGGATAGTTGCATTGTCAACAGTTATAGAGATATCAGGTTGGTAACTACTCTTAGCTGGTGGGAAAATAATTAATTCGGTTTTGGAAATGTTGAGTTTGAGGTGGCGAGATGACATCCAAGATGAAATGGCAGACAGGCATCCAGTGACACGAGCCAATACTGGTGGTGACAAATCTGGGGAGGATAGGAATATTTGAGTATCATCAGCATACAAATGATACTGAAATCCAAAGGAGCTGATTAGTTTACCAAGAGAGGAAGTATAGATTGAGAAAAGCAGAGGACCTAAGACTGAGCCTTGCGGTACTCCAACTGATAGAGGTAGAGAAGAGGAGGTAGAATCAGAGAAGTGAACACTGAAAGAGCGATTAGATAGGTAGGATGAGAACCAAGAAAGGGCTGTGTCCTGAAGACCTAGGGATTGTAGTGTTTGTATGAGAAGAGAGTGGTCAACAGTGTCAAAAGCAGCAGAGAGATCTAGAAGAATAAGTAGTGTGTAATGGCCTTTTGATCTAGCAGTGACTAGATCATTCACTACTTTGGTCAGTGCCGTCTCTGTGGAGTGTTGGGCACGAAAGCCTGACTGAAGTGGATCCAATAAGTTGTGCGAGTTAAGAAAGTGTGTAAGGCGAGTGTAGGCAAGCCTCTCAAGTAGCTTGAAGGGACTGGGTAGCTGAGAAATGGGACGGTAGTTAGAGAGTGTGTTTGGGTCAGAGTTGTGTTTTTTTAGAATGGGAGTAATGACTGCATGTTTAAACAGAGAGGGAAAGATACCAGTAGAGAGAGAGAGATTACAGATTTTAGTTAAGGTTGGGATAAGCACAGGAGACAAAGTTTTACTGACCTGTGAGGGTATAGGATCAAGAGGAGAGGTAGTGGAGTAGGAGGATGAAAAGAGTGTTGATACTTCATCTTCACTTGTGGGATCAAATGAAGAGAAAGTGCCAGAGGGTTCAGGTAGGGAATTGAGCAGGTCACTGGCTGAGTTAGAGCATACCATTTCATCTCGGATTTTATCAATCTTATCCTTGAAGTAGGAAGCAAGTTCTTGTGCACGGATAGTAGCTAGTGGGGGAGGTGAGGGAGGGTAAAGAAGTGATTTAAATGTATTAAAAAGTCGCTTGGGGTTGTTGGCATGATAAGAGATGAGAGATTGGAAATATGTTTGTTTGGCAGTGTCCAGGGTCTGACGATAGGAGTGGTAGGTAGTCTTATATGTGAGAAAGTCACTTGGATTCTGAGATTTCCGCCACTGACGTTCTACTTTACGTGACAGTTTTTGTAGGTGTCTTGTTGATTTAGAGTGCCATGGTTGGCATCTAAGCCTACGTGGAGTGTGATGGGTAGCTGGAGCCACTTCATCAAGGGCACTCTCTAGGGTCTGGTGCAGGTGTGATACAGCAGTGTCAGGTGTAGTAAATGTAGAGATTGGTGAGAGCAGTTGTTGCCGAGAAGTGGAAAGTTGTTGAAAATGTATATTGTTAGTATTTCTGCGGGTTAGAGGAGGCTTGCTTGGTTTTAGTGTCCTAGAATTTAAAGTAATAAAAGAGATTGTGAAGGTGATCAGGTTGTGATCAGAGAGAGGGAAAGGAGTGTTAGTTAATTCGGAAACTGAGCAGAGCCTGGTGAACACAAGATCAAGGCAGTGGCCCTCATGGTGAGTAGAGGAGTCGGATCATTGGGTTAGGCCAAGAGAGGAGGTTAGAGAGAGGAGTTTGGATGCATTAACAGATTGTGGACTGTCAAGAGCTATATTGAAATCGCCCATAATGATGGTGGAGATGTCAGAGGATAAGAAGTGTGGGAGCCAGGCAGAGAAATCTTCTAGAAATTGTTATTTAGGTTGCCCAGGAGGGCGATAGATAGCTGCAACACGCAGAGAGAAGGGGGTGAAAATCCTGATAGAGTGAACTTCAAATGAGGTGAATACGAGTGATGGAACCTGAGGTAGAACAGTCAGTGGCGTAACTACTGCCCCCGCAGTCCTCGCGGTGGCTTGGGGGCGAGGGGCTGCGGGGGCGCCACTGATTACAGCAGACTGACATGCGGACGAGCGCCCGCATGTCAGTCTGCTTTCTCCTTCCCGCCGCCGCTTGTTGGAGGGACACGGACGGCACAGCGTGTGCCTCTCCTGTGTCCCTCCTGTATCATCTCCGGCGGCCGCGGGTCTAATAGGGGGAAGTGCCGTCCGTGAGCTCTAATTGGCTCACGGACGGCACTTCCCCCTATTAGACCCGCGGCCGCCGGAGATGATGCAGCAGGAGGGACACAGGAGAGGCGATCTGTGCCCTCCGTGTCCCTCCAATAAGCGGCGGCGACGGCGGCACTGGGGGGGGGATGTCTGGCACTGGGGCATATATGGCACTGGGGGGGAGATGTCTGGCACTAGGGGGGATATCTGGCACTGGGGCATATATGGCACTGGGGGGGGAATATCTGGCACTGGGGGGGGATGTCTGGCACTGGGGGGGATATCTGGCACTGGGGGGGGGATGTCTGGCACTGGGGCATATATGGCACTGGGGGGGAGATGTCTGGCACTAGGGGGGATATCTGGCACTGGGGCATATATGGCACTGGGGGGGGGATATCTGGCACTGGGGGGGATGTCTGGCACTGGGGGGGATATCTGGCACTGGGGGGGGGTGTCTGGCACTGGGGCATATATGGCACTGGGGGGGGATGTCTGGCACTGGGGCATATATGGCACTGGGGGGGGGATGTCTGGCACTGAGGGGGATATCTGGCACTGGGGGGGGATGTCTGGCACTGGGGCATATATGGCACTGGGGGGGGGATGTCTGGCACTGGGGGGGGATGTCTGGCACTAGGGGGGATATCTGGCACTGGGGGCATATGTGGCACTGGGGGGGAATATATGGCACTGGCGGCATATCTGGCACGGGGGGAATATCTGGCACTGGGGGCATATGTGGCACTGGGGGGGAATATCTGGCACTGGGGGCATATGTGGCACTGGGGGGGGGGGGTATATGTGTACCTGGCACATGGGGGAAGCTATATTTGGCACCGGGGGCATGTGAGTACCTGGCACCGTGGGGGAATATCTGGCACTGGGGTCATATGTGGCACTGGGAGCACAGCCCTAGCAACAAGGACTACCTCCTAGCAACGAGCATGACACCCAGTGCATGAAACACCTGACAACGAGCATGACACCCAGTGCATGAAACACCTGGCAACGAGCATGACACCCAGTGCATGAAACCCCTGACAACGAGAAGGTAATTGAAAAGTAATTAGAAGCCTTACTGTAGGACTTAATGTGTAATGGGCATTACGGTGTGTGGCATAATGTATCACGGACATTGCGGTGTGTGTCATAATGTGTCACAGGCATTACAGTGTATGGTATACTATATCGCGGGCATTGTGATATGTGGTATAATGTCTCAGGGTCATTGCAGTGTGTGGCATAATGTATCACGGACATTGCGGTGTGTGTCATAATGTGTCAGGCATTACGGTGTGTGGTATACTATATCACGGGCATTGTGGTATGTGGTATAATGTCTCTGGGTCATTGCAGTGTGGCATAATACATAACGGGCATTGCGGTGTGTGGCATAGGGTATAACGGGCAGGGCATTGCGGTATGTGTCACAGGCATTACGGTGTATGGTATACTATATCACGGGCATTGTGGTATAATGTCTCAAGGTCATTGCGGTGTGTGTCATAATGTGTCACAGGCATTGTATGTGCTATAATGTATCAGGGGCATTGCAGTGTGTAGCATAATGTATAACGGGCATTGCGATTCCTGTCATAATGTGTCGGGGGCATTACGGTGTGTGGCATAATGTGTCACAGGCATTACGGTGTGTGGCATAATGTGTCACAGGCATTACGGTGTGTGGCATAATGTGTCGGGGGCATTATGGTGTGTGGCATAATGTGTCATGTGCATTATTGTGTGTGGAATAATGTCTAAGGGCCATTGCAGTATGTGGCATAATGTATACTGGGCATTACTATAAGGAGGAAAAATGACAAATAATGTAAGGGGCATGAATCAGGATTATTTTTCTTTCCTGTGGTGGCTAACGTCTGGGCGTGCAGGTTGCAAAACTGGGGTATAAGGTAGTCTTTTCCTGCAATACCACGCCCCTTTATGAGAAACCACGCCCATTCCAACAAAACCACGCCCCTTTTTTGCAGCGCGCCTTCGGCGCGCGCATATTTATCCCTTTCTTGCTCCCAATTATGCGGCGGGTGGGGGTGGGGGTGGGGGGGCGCCAAAGAATTTTTTGGCTTGGGGGAGAAAAATCTCTAGTTACGCCACTGAGAACAGTGTATGTGAAAAACTGTAACAGTAAGATTCCGACCCCACCACCTTTACTATTATTAGGCCTACATGTGTGTGAGAAGTGGAAACCACCATGTGACAGTGCTGCAGGGGAGGCAGTGTCTGATTGTGTGAGCCATGTTTCTGTTATAGCCAGCAGATTAAAGTTGTGAGATATGAAGAGGTCATGGATGGATGTTAATTTGTTACAAACAGAGTGTGCATTCAATAAGGCACATTTTAGTGATTTGGAGGGGGATGGGAGACACTTGATATTTATGAGGTTAGATGGATTCTATGTTATTTTGAGACAGCAGAGTGTGAGAGGGAAAGGTGGTTGGGGCCTGGATTTGGTGATATGTCACCAGCTAATAAAAGCAGAAGAGTGAGATAAATCTTGGTGGATGTTTGCGAGTGTTTGTTCTGGTGGCCAATTGCGGTTGTCAAAGTACTTGCAGAGAGGAAAGTATAAATCTCATGAGTGTTTAGAAGAGGGGAGTGGAGAATAGAAGCTGTAATGTGTACAGAGGGGTGAGTTTCAGGGTGAGTGTAGAATGTGTTAAATTTGGTGAGAATTCCATGACTTGAAATTAGACACAGTAGTTTGATGAACATGCTGAGGTTGTTTGTGTTTTATGGGTTAAGTGGAGTTAGAGTAAGTTGTTAAAGTAAGTTACCTTTTCTTGATGTTTTTCAATGTTTGGTCAACTGTTTTTTTTAACTGTTCGGATAACACACTTATTAATTCCACACTTAATAAATTCCAGCAAACTACCCCCAGCAAGCTGACCCCTTAACTGACTCTAAGGAAATACTGTCTCTGATTAGGAACAGGCCTACCTCTGAACATTTGGTCACCTGATTGAAATGCTAATTGATCATAGAACAAATTGCACAGGGTGGGTCAATAGACTAAGGGGCCCTACACACTCGGCGATGCGCCGCCGAGGTGCCCGACGGCCGATACGGCCGACGAGCAACCCGGCGGCGGGGGGGCAGTGACGGGGGGAGTGAAGTTTCTTCACTCCCCCCGTCACCCGGCTGCATTGAAGTGCAGGCAAATATGGACGAGATCGTCCATATTGGCCTGCATGCACAGCCGACGGGAGATCAGCGATGAACGAGCGCGGGGCCGCGCATCGTTCATCGCTGGAGTCTCCACACTGAAAGATATGAACGAGTTCTCGTTCATTTATGAACGAGATCGTTCATATCTTTCAGAATATCGGCATGTGTGTAGGGCCTATAAAACTACTCTAGCTATTCACAATAAATTCAATCACATACATAGGAAATTACAAGAAAAACATCACATACATTCAAATATAAGATGTGGTTTGTACGCAGCATGTGTGTCAGTCTGAGCCTGGTAGCATAGTAGCACTGAATTCACATACATTCAAATATAAGATGTGGTATATACTGTATTTATACATTTAATTGTCTTCTATTTTAAAACACACATTTCTTAGCAGTCATACCCAGGATTAGAACCCATGACATGTTACACTGACAGCAGACACTTTACTGATGGAGCTATTTGCTCCTGTAGAGGAAGCATGAGAATTCTAACTATATAAAGCTACGTGTAATTGTCAGAGAAGTAGCTTCATATAGTTAAAATTCTCATATTTCCTATACAGGAGCAAACAGCTTCATCAGTAAGGTGTCTGCTTCCAGTGTAATAGGATGTGGTTTCTAATCCTGGGTGTGATACTTGTAAAATGTGTATATTCAGTATAATAAAGAGGGTGTGATTTGTAAGGTGCAGGGATGACAGCTGTCAATTAACTTAATTCAATGGTGTCACAGAATGGGAGGAGAGGTGCCCCCCTTCAGAGCAGGAGCCCGGCGGCAGATGACTCCGTTGCCTCCCAGAGTTCTGCCTCTGATTTGTACCATACTTGCTCCATTGGCGCTTCCACCCTAAAGACCCTCTCACACTACATTTCATTTTTGTTACAAGCCAAAATATAAAGGTTTGTAAGTAGACACCTTATCCATTAATAATAAGATTTTACTCACCGGTAAATCTATTTCTCGTAGTCCGTAGTGGATGCTGGGGACTCCGTAAGGACCATGGGGAATAGACGGCTCCGCAGGAGACTGGGCACACTAAAAGAAAGATTTGGTACTACCTGGTGTGCACTGGCTCCTCCCTCTATGCCCCTCCTCCAGACCTCAGTTAGGATACTGTGCCCGGAAGAGCTGACACAATAAGGAAGGATTTTGAATCCCGGGTAAGACTCTTACCAGCCACACCAATCACACCGTATAACTCGTGATATTTAACCCAGTTAACAGTATGAAATACAACTGAGCCTCTCAACAGATGGCTCAGCAATAACCCTTTAGTTAGGCAATAACTATATACAAGTATTGCAGACAATCCGCACTTGGGATGGGCGCCCAGCATCCACTACGGACTACGAGAAATAGATTTACCGGTGAGTAAAATCTTATTTTCTCTGACGTCCTAGTGGATGCTGGGGACTCCGTAAGGACCATGGGGATTATACCAAAGCTCCCAAACGGGCGGGAGAGTGCGGATGACTCTGCAGCACCGAATGAGAGAACTCAAGGTCCCCCTCAGCCAGGGTCTCAAATTTGTAGAATTTAGCAAACGTGTTTGCCCCTGACCAAGTAGCAGCTCGGCAAAGTTGTAAAGCCGAGACCCCTCGGGCAGCCGCCCAAGATGAGCCCACCTTCCTCGTGGAATGGGCTTTCACTGATTTAGGATGCGGCAATCCAGCCGCAGAATGCGCCAGATGAATTGTGCTACAAATCCAGCAAGCAATAGTCTGCTTAGAAGCAGGAGCACCTATTTTGTTGGGTGCATACAGGATAAAAAGCGAGTCAGTTTTCCTGACTCCAGCCGTCCTGGAAACATACATTTTCAAGGCCCTGACTACGTCCAGTAACTTGGAATCCTCCAAGTCCTTAGTAGCAGCAGGCACTACAATAGGTTGGTTCAAGTGAAAAGCTGATACCACCTTAGGGAGAAACTGGGGACGAGTCCTCAATTCTGCCCTATCCATATGGAAAATCAGATAAGGGCTTTTACATGACAAAGCCGCCAATTCTGACACACGCCTGGCCGAAGCCAAGGCCAATAACATGACCACTTTCCACGTGAGATATTTGAGATCCACGGTTTTAAGTGGTTCAAACCAATGTGATTTTAGGAAACTCAACACCACATTGAGATCCCAAGGTGCCACAGGAGACACAAGAGGGGGCTGAATATGAAGCACTCCCTTTACAAAAGTCTGAACTTCAGGCAGTGAAGCCAGTTCTTTCTGGAAGAAAATCGACAGAGCCGAAATCTGGACCTTAATGGAACCCAATTTTAGGCCCATAGTCACTCCTGACTGTAGGAAGTGCAGAAAACGACCCAGCTGAAATTCCGCTGAAGGGGCCTTCCTGGCCTCACACCACGCAACATATTTTCGCCAAATGCGGTGATAATGGTTTGCGGTTACTTCTTTCCTGGCTTTTATCAGCGTAGGAATGACTTCCTCCGGAATGCCCTTTTCCTTTAGGATCCGGAATTCAACCGCCATGCCGTCAAACGCAGCCGCGGGAAGTCTTGGAACAGACAGGGCCCCTGCTGTAGCAGATCCTGTCTGAGCGGTAGAGGCCATGGGTCCTCTGATATCATTTCTTGAAGCTCTGGGTACCAAGCTCTTCTTGGCCAATCCGGAACCACGAGTATCGTTCTTACTCCTCGCCTTCTTATTATTCTCAGTACCTTTGGTATGAGAGGCAGAGAAGGGAACACATAAACCGACTGGTACACCCGCGGTGTCACCAGAGCGTCCACAGCTATCGCCTGAGGGTCCCTTGACCTGGCGCAATATCTCTTTAGCTTTTTGTTGAGGCGGGACGCCATCATGTCCACCTGTGGCCTTTCCCAACGGTTTACCAACAGTTTGAAGACTTCTGGATGAAGTCCCCACTCTCCCAGGTGTAGGTCGTGTCTGCTGAGGAAGTCTGCTTCCCAGTTGTCCACTCCCGGAATGAACACTGCTGACAGTGCTAAGACGTGATTTTCCGCCCATCGGAGAATCCTTGTGGCTTCTGCCACGCCATCCTGCTTCTTGTGCCGCCCTGTCGGTTTACATGGGCGACTGCCGTGATGTTGTCTGATTGGATCAGTACCGGCTGGTTTGGAAGCAGGGGTCTTGCCTGACTTAGGGCATTGTAAATGGCCCTCAGTTCCAGAATATTTATGTGTAGGGACGACTCCTGACTTGACCAAAGTCCTTGGAAATTTCATCCCTGTGTGACTGCCCTCCAGCCTCGAAGGCTGGCATCCGTGGTCACCAGGACCCAGTCCTGTATGCCGAATCTGCGGCCCTCTAGAAGATGAACACTCTGCAGCCACCACAGCAGAGACACCCTGGTCCTTGGAGACAGGGTTATCAGCCGATGCATCTGAAGATGCGATCCCGTCCAAGAGGTCCCACTGAAAAGTTCTTGCATGGAACCTGCTGAATGGAATTGCTTCGTAGGAAGCTACCAATTTTCCCAGGACTCGCGTGCAGTGATGCACCGATACCTGTTTTGGTTTCAGGAGGTCTCTGACTAGAGATGACAGCTCCTTGGCTTTCTCCTGCGGGAGAAACACTTTTTTCTGTTCTGTGTCCAGAACCATCCCCAGGAACAGCAGGCGTGTGGTAGGAACCAGCTGTGACTTTGGAATGTATAGAATCCATCCGTGCTGTTGTAGCACTTCCCGAGATAGTGCTACTCCGACCAACAACTGCTCCATGGACCTCGCCTTTATAAGGAGATCGTCCAAGTACGGGATAATTAAAAACTCCCTTTTTTCGAAGGAGTATCATCATTTCTGCCATTACCTTGGTAAAGACCCTCGGTGCCGTGGACAGTCCAAACGGCAGTGTTTGGAATTGGTAATGGCAATCCTGTACCACAAATCTGAGGTACTCCTGGTGAGGATGGTAAATGGGGACATGTAGGTAAGCATCCTTGATGTCCAGGGATACCATGTAATCCCCCTCCTCCAGGCTTGCAATAACCTCCCTGAGCGATTCCATCTTGAACTTGAATTTTTTTATGTATGCGTTCAAGGACTTCAAATTTAAAATGGGTCTCACCGAACCGTCCGGTTTCGGTACCACAAACAGTGTGGAATAGTAACCCCGTCCTTGTTGAAGTAGGGGCACCTTGACTATCACCTGCTGGGAATACAGCTTGTGAATTGCCTCTAGCACAGCCTCCCTGCCTGAGGGAGTTGTCGGCAAGGCAGATTTGAGGAAACAGCGGGGGGGAGACGCCTCGAATTCCAGCCTGTACCCCTGAGATTCTACTTGAAGGATCCAGGGATCCACCTGTGAGCGAGCCCACTGATCGCTGAAATTTTTGAGGCGGCCCCCCACCGTACCTGGCTACGCCTGTGGAGCCCCCGCGTCATGCGGTGGACTCAGAGGAAGCGGGGGAAGAATTTTGATTCTGGGAATTGGCTGACTGGTGCAGCTTTTTCCCTCTTCCCTCGTCTCTGTGCAGAAAGGAAGCGCCTTTGACCCGCTTGCTTTTCTGAAGCCGAAAGGACTGTACCTGATAATACAGTGCTTTCTTAGGCTGTGAGGAAACCTGAGGTAAAAAAATTTCTTCCCAGCTGTTGCTGTGGATACGAGGTCCCAGAGACCATCCCCAAACAATTCCTCACCCTTATAATGCTCTATGTGCCTTTTAAAGTCAGCATCACCTGTCCAGTGTCGGGTCTCTAATACCCTCCTGACAGAATGGACATTGCATTAATTCTGGATGCCAGCCGGCAAAATATCCCTCTGTGCATCCCTCATATATAAGACGACGTCTTATGTTCGCAAAATAGTATCCCTGTTTGACAGGGTTACAGACCACGCTGCAGCAGCACTATCTGCAGGTCTCAGTCTAGTACCTGAGTGTGTAAATACAGACTTCAGGATAGCCTCCTGCTTTTTATCAGCAGGTACCTTCAAAGTGGCCGTATCCTAAGACGGCAGTGCCACCTTTTTTGACAAACGTGTGAGCGCCTTATCCACCCTAGGGGATATCTCCCAGCGTAACTTATCCTCTGGCGGGAAAAGGTACGCCATCATTAACTTTTTAGAAATTACCAGTTTCTTATCGGGGGAACCCACGCTTTTTCACACTTCATTCACTCATTTGATGGGGGAACAAAACACTGCCTGCTTTTTCTCCCCAAACATAAAACCCTTTTTTAGTGGTACTTGGGTTAATGTCAGAAATGTGTAACACATTTTTTATTGCCGGGATCATGTAACGGATGTTCCTAGTGGATTGTGTATATGTCTCAACCTCGTCGACACTGGAGTCAGACTCCGTGTCGACATCTGTGTCTGCCATCTGAGGGAGCGGGCGTTTTTGAGCCCCTGATGGCCTTTGAGACGCCTGGGCAGGCGTGGGCTGAGAAGCCGGCTGTCCCATAGCTGTTACATCATCCAGCCTTTTATGTAAGGAGTTGACACTGTCGGTTAATACCTTACACCTATCCATCCACTCTGGTGTCGGCCCACAGGGGGCGACATCCCATTTATCGGCATCTGCTCCGCCTCCACATAAGCCTCCTCATCAAACATGTCGACACAGCCGTACCGACACACCGCACACACACAGGGAATGCTCTGACTGAGGACAGGACCCCACACAGCCCTTTGGGGAGACAGAGAGAGAGTATGCCAGCACACACCAGAGCGTTATATAATGTAGGGATTAACACTATCACTGAGTGAATTTTCCCCAATAGCTGCTTGTATAAACAATATTGCGCCTAAATTTAGTGCCCCCCCCCCCTCTCTTTTTAACCCTTTGAGCCTGAAAACTACAGGGGAGAGCCTGGGGAGCTGTCTTCCAGCTGCACTGTGAAGATAAAATGGTGCCCAGTGTGCTGAGGGAGATAGCTCCGCCCCTTTTTCGCGGACTTTTCTCCCGCTTTTTTATGGATTCTGGCAGGGGTAATTATCACATATATAGCCTCTGGGGCTATATATTGTGATTATTTTGCCAGTCAAGGTGTTTTTATTGCTGCTCAGGGCGCCCCCCCCCCCCCCCCCAGCACCCTGCACCCTCAGTGACCGGAGTGTGAAGTGTGTATGAGGAGCAATGGCGCACAGCTGCAGTGCTGTGCGCTACCTTGGTGAAGACTGAAGTCTTCTGCCGCCGATTTTCCGGACCATCTTCATGCTTCTGGCTCTGTAAGAGGGACGGCGGCGCGGCTCCGGGAACGAACACCAAGGATGGGTCCTGCGGTCGATCCCTCTGGAGCTAATAGTGTCCAGTAGCCTAAGAAGCCCAAGCTAGCTGCAAGCAGGTAGGTTCGCTTCTTCTCCCCTTAGTCCCTCGTTGCAGTGAGCCTGTTGCCAGCAGGTCTCACTGTAAAATAAAAAACCTAACATATACTTTCTTTCTAGGAGCTCAGGAGAGCCCCTAGTGTGCATCCAGCTCGGCCGGGCACAGAAATCTAACTGAGGTCTGGAGGAGGGGCATAGAGGGAGGAGCCAGTGCACACCAGGTAGTACCAAATCTTTCTTTTAGTGTGCCCAGTCTCCTGCGGAGCCGTCTATTCCCCATGGTCCTTACGGAGTCCCCAGCATCCACTAGGACGTCAGAGAAAGACGGATTAAACACCACTATACAGTCATAGTTTAGTGATTGTGCTCAGAGGCGCAGCTACCATCGGTGCACAGGTTATACCCTGCTTCCCCTTCCCCCGAGTGGACCATTTTAAGCAATGTCGGATGAATGGCCAGTGCAGAGAGCAGCCTGACTGCCTGAGGGACCTGCTCCTTACCTTAGGAAGGCAGGGCTGACCTTGTGTGTACGAAAAGATAGAGGAGTCCTGACATCTATAAGCGCAGATGATCACAGCTACATACTGCCTCTAATTGTTGTACATAATTTTTGATTCACTGCTGTCTGTGCTTTAAAGGCAGCTCACAACAACATTGTGCTTGTACCAATCATCCACTGTCTCTCCCTGTCTCCCACTGCCTTCCTCTGTCACTCACTGCCTCACCCTGTCAGCCTCTGCCTCCCCCTACCTTCTGCTGTCACCCTCTGCCTCCCCCTGCCTTTTGTTGTCACCCTCTGCCTCTCTATGTTAACCACTGCCTCCCCCTGCCTTCTTCTGTCACCCTCTGTCTTCCCTTGCCTCCCCCTGTCACTCACTGTCTCATGTAGAGTGACCATATTATCCCTTTTACCTGGGACGCTCATGGACTACACAGGTTATGTGGCTGCCTGACTTCAAGCCTACATTTCAGCTGGTTTTAATCAGCCACAGAACCTGTGTAATCCATGAGCGTCCCAGGTAAAAGGGATAATATGGTCACTCTACCTCATGTGATGCCCCAGAATTTAAATTTATCACTATACTTTGTCCCCACTGCAGCTGCAGATGCCTACAGCCAGGGCCGTCATCAAGGGAGTGCTCTGTGTACGCTTGTTCCGGGGACTGGCCACTCTGACAGAGAGTGGAGGGCCCGGAATGCTCAAACAGCCTGCCGTAGCTATGCCCGGCAGCGGCTGCCGCCGGTGGGACTGGCGGCGGATGCTAACACCCTAAACAGCCCTTCCAATCCCAGCGGCCGCCTCCGGTGAGACTGCCTGAGGCCGCCGTCACTCCCCTTCCCCTGAGGCTGTCATCGACGGGCCGCAGGCTGCTCCCCACCACCTGCCACAGATCCGCGCCGCCCGCATCCAATCATAATAAGCAAGCTGCAGCTTGCTGTTTAATAAAGTTTGTTGTTGCCGGGCGCGGTGTGACATCATGACACGCCGCGTCGGTGAAGTGAAGAGAAGCCGCTCAGCCGCCACGCTGGACAACGGACTGATTAGCTCAGGAGGGCAGGAGCAGACAGAGTGGATGAGAGGACGCTCAGGACGGATTTGCAAAGGGTAAGTATTATGTATTACATATGTGTTATGTTTGTGTGATTGTTGTGAGTGACACTTAAGACAGGATGGCCCCTCCCCCTAATGTCAGTACTGCATCCCCTGGCTGTGCCTCCTCCCCCATTGGCAGGTTTTATATATATATATATATATATATATATAATTTTTATTTTTTTAATAAGGTGTTAAATACATTATCAAACGTGATGGGGGCTCATGAAATATTTAAGGGGTAGGGGAATCATTAAATATTTACAGGGTTGGACTGGCCCACAGTGGTACAGGGGAAACCCCCGGTGGACCCCACTGCCTGGGGCCCCACCTCCTCCTCCAGGTATCAGGTTCCAGACTGAGCATTTGAATTATACATTATATATATATGTTACCTTATGCTGCACAGGACTATTGTGTATCTTCTACAATGCATTGCTGTTATTAATCTGGTACATTATCATTCATTCACTAGCAGTAGTAACAATATATATTTTTCAAGGGCACAGTTCATGCACTATCTAATGGTTAGCCAAGCCTTTGTCGCAACTGGCCACACCCCCTCTGGAGTGACCACACCCCTAAACATGGGCCCCTGCTACTGCATTCCCCCCGGTGAATATTTATGAGGTGGGGCAACATCAAATGAGGGGTGAGCGAGGGTCATTATTATATAGGAATAAAAAAATACGTGTATATATGCACACATACACACACACACACATTCTATTATTCTTATATAATAATGACCATCGCTCACCCCTTATTTAATGTTGCCCCACCTCATAAATATTTAATGATTCTTCCACCCCTTAAATATTTCACAAGCCCCCATCACATTTGATAATGTGTCATTTTTTTATTTATTTTTTTAATAAGGAGTTGAATACTTTTTGAAAAAGTCTGTGTGTATGGGGGGGGAGGGGGCTATTTTGTCAGTCCCAGGCCCCACAATTTCTGGTAGAAGCCCTGCCTACAGCCCTCAGTATGCCTAGAAAGTAAGATGAGCTTTAGGATTCTCAGATTACAGGAGACATGTGTAACGCCATGGAAGGAGAGGACAAGAAGTGAACTAGTGGAGTTGGGGAGGCTGTGGAGAGTTGGCTGAAAAACAAAAGGAAGTATCCCATGAAAATGTGCAAGTAGTCAGCCATGACATAAGATACAAGTAAGGAAGAACACATACCTCCCAACTTTGTAATCCTATGAAGAGGGACACACGCGCGGCAAAGCCGCGTGTGCTCCCAAAAAGAGGGTGTGGCCTGTGAATAGGGGGCGTGGCTTTGCGGAGGACTCGTGATCGTGAGCCACGCCACCGTTTTCATCACTGAGGGGGCATGCCCAGCGCTCTGTGAGCTGCTGGCATGCCCTCTCTCCCACTGTCTATTCACCACTGCTCTGCTAAGCAGGGCAGCGATGACAGGAACCTCCCAATTGCCTCCACCCCACCGCGGGACACTGCGGCCCCCGGGTGGGACAGCAAGACAGTCCCCAAAAAACGGGAGTGTCCCGCGAAAATCGGGACAGTTGGGAGGTATGAGAAAAGCTATTGGGAAAGACAGTGCCCAGAGAGCCAAACTGCATTAAAGAGATGGCTGAGACTTGTGGTGCCACAGCCAGACCAAGCATTCCAGTGGAAAGGAAAGCTCCAAGTCATCCAAGACTGCCCTGAAAAAGGTAGGGAAGCCATTGTCATTAAGAGCCACTGATTTGGGGAGAGACACCCATTTCTTCTATGTATTCACCAGAATTACTTTATGTGCAAGACATTGTTCCTAATATGTATAACAGAGCAGCAACAATACCATTTAAATACAGATCTTATTATATGCATACATCTAAGTAAGGGCCCCAACTGTGCATACAATGATCCCTAAATAACCTGGACCGAAAATAGCAAAGCTACTCTACTAATACTGATACATGACATTGTGGGGGGATGTACTAAAGGGAAAATGCGATAAAACCCCCATTTTTTGGGGGGGGGGGTTTGCATTTTCATATGTACTATCACCCGTCCGCCGCATTTTCACCCATGAGGATATAACCATCTCTGGCTGGCGATACCCTATCCTATGGGCTTCTTTTCACTGGCCGCTGCAACCCGCTGCTCCCCACCACAGAAGCCGACCCCCTTCCCCCCGGCATACCTTCCTTCAGTAATTTCCTACTCCACCTAGCAACACAGCTGAAGGTCCTTTCGGCTGCAGGGGGAAGGAGGAGGCGCCGGGGACAGCCTGCTTCCTGGCAGGGGAGCAAGTGAAGAGCCCAGGGAGGTGACGGAGACCTCACAGGTATCGTGGGGGGCCTCCGTCACTGCACTGAGATATTGATCGCATATGTTGATACATCTCGCCCATTGTGTCCTGGACTCTTCATCTATTTAATTTTAATTGAACCAAACCATATTCAGAGTGTATAGGAATGTGTGACTATATTGCTCTATGCTTTAGAGTATATTACTGTGAACTGCTATGTAGACATAACTGAGAAATTGCTATGTACTGTAGACTTAATTGTGAATTGCTAAGTAGGTATGATTGTGAATTGCTATTTAGAAAGGATGGGAAATAATTGTCAACCGTTAAGTAGACATTAGTTATTCTTGTATTAGATGTGATTTCAGAAGTGCTTTCCATACGTTCCTTTCATTGAAGTGACCAATTTTAGCCTTTATTGAGGGTCTCTAGAAATACATTCAAAAATCCTTTTGCATACATTCTGTCTGCCACTTTGCCTGGTAAGGGTAAGTTTTCCCTGCCTCTCTCTGCTGTGATGTGAAGGAGGGAAGAAGAAATCTTGCTGCTGAGGAGAGAGTGCCTGAGCAAGAGCAGATTTCTGCCAACACACTGCATGCTGGGAACATCGAGTTTGTGTGATAATCCAACTCTTTAACATCTATTATAAATGTATTCAGGGTATCACATCCTCCCTGTCAAACTCTGCCTCCCCCTGCCTTCCACAGTCGTTCTCTGCCTCTCAATGTAAACCTCTGCCTCCCCCTGACTTCCACATACCTCCCAACATGACCCTCTCCAGGAGGGACAGAATGCTCTGTTTCTGGACTTTTCTCTTAATTTATGATTGCCATCACCTGCCTGAAACACCTTTCTTATCCATTAACCTGTTCAACACAGGTGCCAGCAATCTTAAATTAAGAGAAAAGTCCAGAAGCAGAGCATTGTGTCCCTCCTGGAGAGGGTCATGTTGGGAGGTATGCTTCCACTGTCAATCTCTGCCTCTCTATGTAAACCTCTGTCTCCCCCTGCCTTATGCTATTACCCATTGCAGTGTGGCATATTGTGAACTTAGTTTGGGCTGGAGGAGGGGGCCCAAATTATTTTTTTGCACCTGTGCCCACAACTCACAAGTTCTGCCGCTGATTGTGTGTTTTTCTCGATTGTGCTGCAATGAATCCGTTGACGGGACACTTTTATTAAGCCTCCCTCCAATGCCATCAAAGGATGAAAGCAATATGCACATGCACAAATAACATCCGTTCATGCAGATAGTGATTTGACCTAAAGGGAGACGGTAAAGCCTTTTCAGCGTTTCTGGTCCACATTGCTGAGTGTAGCTAACCCTCATAATATATTAATATAATCGTGTTAGCTAGTCGTTAAAAGCTATGCTTCTCAAAGCTTGTTAATGTGACTCAGGCTTTCATAATGATTATTTTGGAGGGTAATATTAACATACATCTGACCCCTCCTGACTGCATTCCCCATATATAGGATTACCATACTATCCCTTTAAACCGGGACACTCATGAATTACACAGGTTCTGTAGCTGATTAAAATCAGGTGAAATGCAGGCTTGAAGTCAGCTAGCCACAGATCCTGTGTAAATCATTAGTGCATACCTCCCAACATGACCCTCTCCAGGAGGGACAGAATGCTCTGCTTCTGGACTTCCCTCTTAACTTATGATTGCCATCACCTGTGCTGAAACACCTTTCTTATCCATTAACCCAGGGGTTCTCAAACTCAGTCCTCAGGACCCCACACAGTGCATGTTTTGCAGGTAACCCAGCAGGTGCACAGGTGTATTAATTACTCACTGACACTTTTTAAAAGGTCCACAGGTGGAGCTAATTATTTCACTTGTGATTTTGTGAGGAGACCTGCAAAACATGCACCGTGTGGGGTCCTGAGGACCGAGTTTGAGAACCTGTGCATTAACCTGTTCAAAACAGGTGCCGGCATTTATAAATTAAGAGAAGCAGAGTATTGTGTCCCTCCTGGAGAGGTTCATGTTGGGAGGTATGTTAGTGTCCTGGTTTAAATGGATAGTATGGTAAGTCTACCTATATATCAACAGGACCTCATCACAGATCCAAGACCCAAATGCTGACAGGAGACAGGGAAGGCTGGGTGCTGAGTGTCACATGCATTACCTGCCCCCAGAGAAGGCACTCGCTGACAACCATGGATGACTGCCAATGAGTGCCCTCTAAGAATGCAGTTAATGCCTGTGATACTCAGCACCCAGCCTCCATGGACCCCATGACACAGTTCTGGTGGTATCTACTACTTTAAACTTTAATGCACCTTTTTTTTTTAAACAGGCCACCTTGGGGGTAAAGAGGCCACTGATGCCGCTGCCGCCCCCAATGCTTCTGCAGCTGCCATTGCCGACAAAGAGCCTCCATTGTGTGCCAACAAAGAGCCTCCGCTGTAAGTCCTCTGCGTGCTAGCGCTACTGTGCTAGGCGGCCACCACTACCCAGAACCCCGTGGTGCCGGTGGCCGGCCTTTAAGCAACCTTACATCATGAGTTGTGAAATCTCCTGTGCAGACTCCGCTCCCGTCAATTCTGAACTCACGCATACACAGTCCGGATTCTCTTGGCGGGGGGAGGGATCAGGGGAGTGTTAGAGGAAGGATCTAGGAGCTGCAGCTGAATTTGTGGGGCAGCAGGGGACTTGCTAAAAGATGTGAGTGGACTTTTCACAGTAAGGTGCGCTGATTGTAGCTGCAGGTGGCCTTCCTCCCCTAGATAGCACACAGAGGTGGAATTGCAGCCACGGAAGGCAGCTCTCAATGTGCCCTATGTGAACACTGATGTCAAATCATTAAGACTGTGGTGATCCGGTTGCAGCTGCAAGCGGTCTCTCTCCGCTGTAGAGCATACAGAGGTTGAGCTATCCTGCAGGAGGCAGCTTTCATTATACATCCAATTTGACTGCAGCTGCAGGCGGTTTCCCTCCCTTGTGCAGTGCATCCGGAAAGTATTCACAGCGCTTTACTTTTTCCACATTTTGTTATGTAACAGCCTTATTCCAAAATGGAATACATTTATTTTTTCCCTCAAAATTCGACACACAATATCCCATAATGACAACGTGAAAAAAGTTTTTTTGTGATTTTTGCACATTTATTAAAAATAAAAAAAATAAGATTTTACTTACCGGTAAATCTATTTCTCGTAGTCCGTAGAGGATGCTGGGGACTCCGTAAGGACCATGGGGGGTAGACGGGCTCCGCAGGAGACATGGGCACTTTAAGAAAGAACTGAACTCTGGGTGTGCACTGGCTCCTCCCTCTATGCCCCTCCTCCAGACCTCAGTTAGAGAAACTGTGCCCAGAGGAGATGGACACTACGAGGAAAGGATTTTGATAATCTAAGGGCAAGATTCATACCAGCCACACCAATCACACCGTATAACTTGTGATAAACTACCCAGTTAACAGTATGAACAAACAATATAGTCTCGGCCAAATCGATGAAACTACAACATAACCCTTATGTAAGCAATAACTATATACAAGTCTTGCAGAAGAAGTCCGCACTTGGGACGGGCGCCCAGCATCCTCTACAGACTGCGAGAAATAGATTTACCGGTAAGTAAAATCTTATTTTCTCTAACGTCCTAGAGGATGCTGGGGCCTCCGTAAGTACCATGGGGATTATACCAAAGCTCCCAAACGGGCGGGAGAGTGCGGATGACTCTGCAGCACCGACTTGAGCAAACAGGAGGTCCTCCTCAGCCAGGGTATCAAACTTATAGAACTTTGCAAAGGTATTTGACCCCGACCAAGTAGCAGCTCGGCACAGCTGTAGTGCCGAGACCCCTCGGGCAGCCGCCCAAGAAGAGCCCACCTTCCTAGTGGAATGGGCCTTAACCGATTTAGGTAACGGCAATCCTGCCGTAGAATGCGCCTGCTGAATCGTGTTACAGATCCAGCGAGCAATAGCCTGCTTGAAGCAGGGCCGCCAACCTTGTTGGCTGCATACAGGACAAACAGAGCTTCTGTTTTTCAGATCCTAGCCGTTCTGGCCACGTAAATTTTCAAAGCCCTGACCACATCAAGGGACTCGGAATCCTCCAAGTCACGCGTAGCCACAGGCACGACAATAGGTTGGTTCATATGAAAGGATGAGACCACCTTAGGCAGGAATTGAGGATGGGTCCGCAATT
Source organism: Pseudophryne corroboree (assembly GCF_028390025.1). Taxonomy (NCBI): domain Eukaryota; kingdom Metazoa; phylum Chordata; class Amphibia; order Anura; family Myobatrachidae; genus Pseudophryne; species Pseudophryne corroboree. The sequence goes on from NC_086445.1 coordinate 147,840,969, forward strand.
TCGCTCTATCCACATGGAAAATCAGATAGGGGCTTTTAGGTGATAAAGCCGCCAATTGCGAAACTCGCCTAGCCGAAGCCAAGGCTAACAACATGACCACCTTCCAGGTGAGATATTTCAACTCCACTGTCTTAAGTGGTTCAAAGTACCAATGTGACTTAAGGAACTGTAACACCACGTTAAGGTCCCAAGGCGCCACCGGCGGTACAAAAGGAGGCTGAATATGCAGTACTCCCTTCACAAACGTTTGTACTTCAGGAAGAGAAGCCAATTCTTTTTGGAAGAAAATGGATAAGGCCGAAATTTGAACCTTTATCGATCCTAATTTCAGACCCAAGTTCACTCCAGTTTGAAGGAAGTGAAGCAGACGGCCCAAAAGGAATTCCTCCATAGGAGCATTCCTGGCCTCACACCAGGAAACATTTTCGCCATATTCGGTGATAATGTTTCGATGTCACTTCCTTCCTAGCCTTAATTAGGGTAGGAATGACCTCCTCCGGAATACCCTTTTCCGCTAGGATCCTGCGTTCAACCGCCATGCCGTCAAACGCAGCCGCGGTAAGTCTTGGAACAGACAGGGCCCCTGCTGCAGTAGGTCCTGTCTTAGAGGAAGAGGCCACGGATTCTCTGTGAGCATTTCCTGCAGATCTGGATACCAGGTCCTCCGTGGCCAATCTGGAACAATGAGAATTGTTCTCACTCCTCTTTTTCTTATTATCCTCAACACCTTGGGTATGAGAGGAAGAGGAGTAAACACATAGACCGACTGGAACACCTACGGTGTCACTAGGGCATCCACAGCTACTGCCTGAGGGTCTATTGACCTGGCGCAATAACTCTGCGGCTTTGTGTTGAGGCGGGATGCCATCATGTCTATCAGTGGCCGTCTCCACCGAATTGCAATCTGTGCTAAGACTTCCTGATGAAGTCCCCACTCTCCAGGACGTAGGTCGTGTCCGCTGAGGAAGTCATGATTCTCCACCCAGCGAAGAATTCTGGTGGCTTCCGCCATCGCCACTCTGCTCCTTGTGAAGCCTTGGCGGTTTACATGAGCTACTGCGGTGACGTTGTCTGACTGGATCAGAACCGGTTGGTCGCGAAGTAGGGTCTCCGCCTGACGTAGGGCGTTGTATATGGCCCTTAGTTCCAAGATGTGAAGACAAGTCTCTTGACTTGACCAAAGTCCTTGGAAATTTTATTTTTCCCTGTGTGACTGCTCCCCAACCTAGGAGGCTCGCGTCCGTGGTCACCAGGATCCAGTCCTGAATGCCGAACCTGCGGCCCTATAGAAGGTGAGCACCCTGCAGCCACCACAGGAGAGATACCTTGGCCCTCGGGGAGAGGGTGATCAACTGATGAATCTGTAGATGTGACCCGGACTACTTGTCCAGTAGGTCCCATTTGAAAGTCCTCGCATGGAACCTGCCGAAGGGAATGATTTTCCCCGGACTGCAGTGATGCCCTGACACCTGTTTTGGTTTCAACAAGTTCCTGACCAGAGTCATGAGTTCCTGGGCCTTCTCTATCTGAAGGTAAACCCCTTTCTGGTCCGTATCCAGAATCATACCCAAGAAGGGCAGACTAGTCATAGGAACCAACTGTGACTTCGGGATATTGAGAAACCAGCCGTGTTGCTGTGACACCTTCAGCGAAAGTGACACGCTGTTCAACAACTGCTCTTTTGATCTCGCCCTTATAGGAGATCGTCCAGGTATGGGATAACTGTGACTCCTTGCTTGCGTAGGAGCACCATTATTTTCGCCAATTACCCTGAAATTGGTAATGACCATACTGTACCGCAATTCTCAGGTACGCCTGATGGGGAGGATAAATGGGAACATGAAGGTATGCAGCCTTTATGTCTAGATACACCATCAAATCCCCCCTTTCCAGGCTGGCCATGATCGCTCTGAGCGATTCCACTTTAAATTTGAACCATTTCCAGTATAGGTTCCGAAATTTTAATTTTAAATAGGTCTGACCGAACCGTACGGATTCGGGACTACAGCCAAGGTTGAGTAATATTCCCCTGGGACGGACTCCCTTAGCGGAGCTCCCGCGTCATGCGGTGGATGTAGTAGAGGCCAGAGAGGACTTCTGTTCCTGGGAACTAGCTGTGCCCCGTGTCCTTACCTCTGGTAAGAAAGGACGCTCCTCATACTTTCTTGTTATTCTGCGACCGAATGGACTGCATTTGATAATGTCGTGCTTTCTTAGTCTGTGAGGGAATATAAGGCAAAAGATCAGAATTACCAGCTATAGCTGTGGAGACCAGGTCCGAGAGCCCTTCTCCACACAATTCCTCAGCCTTGTAAGGTAAACCCTCCATATGCCTCTTTTAGTCGGCATCACCTGTCCATTGCATGTTCCACAGGACACGTCTAGCAGAAATCGACATAGCGTTGACTCTAGAACCCAGTAGACTAACGTCTCTTTGGGCATGTCTTATATATATATATATATATATATATATATATATATAAGACAACATCTTTTACATATATATATATATATATATATATATATATATATATACTAGGGACAATAACATGGCATCCTTATCTAGGGTTTCAATCTCCGCTGATAAGGTATCTGTCCACGCTGCTACAGTGCTATAAACCCATGCCGACACAGTCGCCGGTCTGAGTAGTGTACCAGAATGTGTGTAAATGGACTTCAAAGTACTTTTACTGCATGTTATCTGCAGGATCCCTGAGGATAGCTGTTAAGTCAACGCTACCTTTTTGGTAAACGTGTCAATGCCTTGTACACCCTAGGGGAAGATTCCCATCGTATCCTGGCCCCATTAGGGAAAGGATACTCCCTGAGAATTCTTTTTGGGAAGCTGCAGCTTCTTGTCTGGAGATTCCCGCTCTTTTTCTTGATGAGAGGAGGGAAATTTACCTCAGCTTTCTTCCCCTTAAACCTGTGTACCCTTGTGTCAGGGACAGATGAGTCATCAGTGATATGCAAAACATCTTTGATTACAATAATCATACATTGAATACTTTTCTGCCAGTCTTGGCTGTACTTTGCATTATCATAGTCGACACTGGAGTCAGACTCCGTGTCGATATCAGTGTCTATTATTTTGGATAGTGAGCGTTGTGAGACTCTGAAGGTCTCTGTGACATAGGGACAGACATGGGTAGATTCCCTGTCTGTTCTCTAATCTTTTGTAATAAATTCATCTTAGCACTTAATTTCACATATCCAATCAGGTGTCGGCGTTGTCGACGGAGACACCACACACACACATTTGCTCCATCTCTTCCTTAGGAGAGCCTTTTACCGCAGACATGTCAACACACACGTACCGACACACTCCACACACACACAGGGAATCTCTTATCTGAAGACAGGTTCCCCCTTAGGCCCTTTGGAGAGACAGAGAGAGAGTATGCCAGCACACACCCCAGCGCTATATGATCCAGGAAAAAACACAGAATGTTTACCCAGTAGCGCTGCTATAATGTATAATCGCCAAATATGTGCCCCCCCTCTACTTTAAAACCCTCTTTCACCGTGTGTCAAGCAGGGGAAAGTTCGGTGAGCTTCCTCTCAGCGGTGCTGTGGAGAGAAAATGGCGCTGGTGAGTGCTGAGGGAGAAGCCCCGCCCCCTCAGTGGCGGGCTTCTGTCCCGCTCAAACTTACTAAAATATGGCGGGGGCTCTTTTATATACATGTACAGTGCCTACCTGTACATGTATATAGTCTTTTGCCATAAGAGAGGTGTTTATATTGCTGCCCAGGGCGCCCCCCCTGCGCCCTTCACCCTTACAGTGACCGGAGTGTGTGAGGTGTGTGGAGCAATGACGCACAGCTGCAGTGCTGTGCGTTACCTCAGTGAAGCTCTGAAGGCTTCTGCCGCCTGAGACGTCTTCTGACTTCGTTTCTTCTGGCTCTGTGAGGAGAACGGCGGCGCGGCTCTGGGAGTGAACGCCCAGGACGAACCTGTGTTCACCCCCTCTGGAGCGAATGGTGTTCAGTAGCCGAGGAAGCAGAGCCTATCATTTAAGTAGGTCTGCTCCTCTCTCCTCAGTCCCTCGATGCTGGGAGCCTGTTGCCAGCAGTGCTCCCTGTATAAAGAGAAAAAATCCTAACAAAAATGCTTTCTAAGCAGGAAGCTCAGGAGAGCTCCCTGCAGTGCACCCATTCTCCTCTGGGCACAGTGTAAAAACTGAAGTCTGGAGGAGGGGCATAGAGGGAGGAGCCAGTGCACACCCAGAGTTCAGTTCTTTCTTAAAGTGCCCATGTCTCCTGCGGAGCCCGTCTACCCCCCATGGTCCTTACAGAGTCCCCAGCATCCTCTAGGACGTTACAGAAATTAAGAAATCATATGTACATAAGTATTCACAGCCTTGACTCAATACTTTGCACCTTTGGCAGCAATTACAGCATCAAGTCTTTTTGCATATGATGCTACAAGCTTGGCACACCTATCTTTGGGCAGTTTCGCCTATTCCTCTTTGCAGCACCTCTCAAGCTCCATCAGGTTGAATTGGAAACGTCAGTGCACAGCCATTGGGGGTCATTCCGAACTTGATCACTAGCTGCCGTTGTTCGCAGCGCAGTGATCAGGCTAAAAATCATCACTTCTGCGCATGCGTATGGTGCGCAGTGCGCACGCGCGTCGTACTTTCACAAAAGCTGATGTCATTTACACAAGCTGTAGCGACGCTTTTCAGTCCCACTGCTAATCGTTGAGTGATTGACAGGAAGTGGGTGTTTCTGGGTGGTAACTGACCGTTTTCGGGGAGTGTTTGTAAAAACGTAGGCATACCAGATAAAAACGCAGGAGTAGCTGGCCGAACGCAGGGCGTGTTTGTGACGTCAAAACAGGAACTTAATAGTCTGAAGTGATCGCAAGCTAGGAGTAGGTTTGGAGCTACTCTGAAACTGCACAATCTTTTTTTGTAGCAGCGCTGCGAACCTTTCGTTTGCACTTCTGCTAAGCTAAGATACACTCCCAGAGGGCGGCGGCTTAGCGTTTGCACTGCTGCTAAAAGCAGCTAGTGAGCGATCAACTCGGAATGAGGGCCATTGTGTGTAGAATTTTAAGGGAAAAACTGAATGTATTCCAGTTTGGAATAAGACTGTAACCTAACAAAATGTGGAAAAAGTGAAGCGATGTGAATACATTCCGGATGCACTGTACATTCTAAAGAGGTTGAGCTATACCGCAGCTTCCAGGTTGTGCTATATGGCTAATGATTATAGCCATTTAAAAATCCCTCTGTGCAGACGTTATGTGTATGCATGTCTACAGAGGACTGTGGGGCAGATGTATTAACCTGGAGAAGGAATAAGGAAGTGATAAGTGCAAGGTGATAAACACACCAGCCAATCTGCTCCAATATGCAAAATGAACAGTTAGGAGCTGATTGGCTGGTGCGTTTATCACCTTGCACTTATCACTTGTATATCACTTCCTTATGCCAGCTCCAGGTTTAATACATCTGCCCCTCTGTTCTTTACTGTGAACTTATACCATAAGGAGATTTATTGTTATTCAATTCACCTATGAAACAAGACAGATTACCTATTGGATACAGAGGGGTAACTTGAGTTTTTGGTGCCCTGTGCCAGAAAGAGACTTGACACACCCTATTCTTACACACACACACACACACACACACACACACACACACACACACACACACACACACACACACACTGGGCTCTATCTGACATAAGGTGTATCAGGGGCTTTACCCTGGCATAATGTGGTCTTTACCTGGCATTATGTGTATCAGGGGCTCTACGTAGCATAATGTGAACTGTACCTGGCATAATATGTATCAGGGGCTCTACCTGGCAAAATATGGGCTCTACCTGGCATAATGTGTATCAGGGGCTCTACCTAGCATATTGTGGGCTTTACCTGGCATAAGGTGTATCAGGGGCTCTACCTGGTATAATGTGTATAAGGAGCTCTACCTGGCATAATGTGGGCTATACCTGGCATAAGGTGTATCAGGGGCTCTACCTGGCATAATGTGTATCAGGGGCTCTACTGTGGTTTAGTGTGTGTAAGGGGTTTTACTTTTACCATGGTATAATGTGTAGAAGGGGCTCTTCCATGGCATAATGTGTAGAATGGGCTCTACCATGGCATAATGTGTAGAAGGGGCTCTACTATGGCGTAATGTGTAGAAGGGGAACTATTGTGTGGTGTAATGTGAATAGCATACACTACTGTACCGGGTTAAAGTGAGTAATGGACGATACTGAGCCGTGTAATGGCAATTGGTACTATTCTGTGGCCATGCACCTTTCCCATAAAGCCACGCCCATATCTTTTTACACGTAGCTTCGGCGCGCATTGGGGGTCATTCCAACCTGACCGTTTTTCCGCAGCGCATCGTTCAAGTCACTACTGCGCATGCATATGTACCGCAATGTGCAGATGCATCATACGGGTACAAAGCGGATCATTGCTGGGCGATGGATTTAACAATGAATACATTCGCACAGCCGATTGCAAGAAGTTTGACAGGAAGAAGGCGCTTATGAGTGTCAACTGACCATTTTCAGGGAGTGGATGGAAAAATGCAGGCGTGTCCAAGCGTTTGCAGGGCAGGTAATAAAAAATCTAGGACGGTAGGTTAAATTGAAAAAATATATGAATTGTATTTAATAGAAACAATGTCTTAAAAACACAAATGTCTTTGAAACATAATTAAAAAGCAAAGAATCATTCATAAGTCGTGACACATTCATATGTCCCCTCAATAGAGAAATTATATCATACCCCGGCTAGGACTCCCTCCGGAATTAAGTCCACATTGACTAGTTGGAGAATTGGTGAAAGCAATGTAGATCAATAAGTCCCTTTTAAGCACACAAGTGCAAGCGTTTCTATGCAGGTAGGGAAAAACTCCAATTCCTCCATAGGTGGTGATATCCAAGGGAAAAGCTGTCCAATTAATGCTGCAGAGGTAGATCAGAGAAGATAGTCCAATATTGTTGGGGGGTTTTAAACGATGTGCCCGACAGTCTCAACGCGTTTCGCTGGTTTTAACACCCAGCTTCCTCAGGAGTGAATGATAGAGTCTGACCCTGGACTCCTTATAAACCCTAACAATTAATAAAATTCTAGACACCTGGAATACAATTAATTCAACAAAGTTCGGTTCCTAGTTGGTGAGAAACATAAAACAAGTATTTTTAATCTGTCCAACAGAACTTTGAGCCAATCGGAAGTATCCTTGTTGGAGAAAGGCTTGAAATTCTCACTAACTGACAAACCTAACATTTTTGATCTCTATGTTGAATTAAATCGCTATGTCCGTACCCTGTGTCGCAAGAGATATTTTGCTAAAAGGAATCTCGAATGACACAGAGACAAATCTCTACCAATATTGTTGGATTCTAATGATGATGCCATGCTCTCCACCCTTGATAAACTCTGGGAACAGAATCATACAGAACAGGAAATTACCCCAGCTTACAAAAAGATTTTCAATACACAAGAATCTACTAATTTGTTTAAATTAAAATCTGAGTTTTTTCCCATTGCGGCAAAGAGTAGCTGTATAGAGTCCTTTTATAAAATTACCCTAGAAGATTTTAAAGAATTAGTCGGAAAACAACAAAAACAAAATTATCATCAGTCTAATCTATATCGACAGGAAAAAAAGGGCTCTTAAACAACTTACTCAGGATACCACCATAATTATTAAGGAAGCGGATAAGGGAGGGGGGTTAGTTATAATGAATAAAGACGATTACATCAATGAAGCATTTAGACAATTACATGATATCCAGTTCTATTCAATACTTGAAACAAATCCAACTCAGTCCTTCATACAAGAACTTCGTACCCTTCTTGACTCTGCTGTTCTTTTAGGGGTCATCTCCAAGGAAGAATATAGATTCCTGCTCCCTTCATTTCCGGTCACTCCCACTTTTTATTTTCTTCCTAAAATTCATAAATCCCTCACCTCACCTCCCGGGCGACCTTTTATTTTGGGGATTAATTCACTCACATCTAATCTTTCTTATTATATAGATTATTTTCTTCAGCCACGTGTTTCCACACTGAGGTCACATCTGAGAGACACAACGGATTTTCTTAATAAAATTCAAAACATCCCCTGGAAACAAAGCTATGGGTTCTTGACACTAGATGTCCAAGCACTTTATACTCATATTCCCCATTCTAAAGGTCTTGAATCTATACGGGAACGTTTGTCCTCGGATGGAGACCTCAGTGTGGAACATAGTCCATTTTTGTTGGATTGTATTTCCTTTATCCTTCATCACAATTATTTTCTTTTTTTGGATGAATATTATTTGCAGGTGATGGGAACGACCATGGGGACCAGGTTCGCACCCAGTTATGCCAACCTATACATGGGTGATTATGAGAATCATCATGTGTGGGGCGGCATCTGGGATGCGAACCTGGTTTTCTATGGCCGTTATATAGATGACCTTTTTTTTATTTGGGATGGGGACATTTCATCAGCTTCTACTTTTGTATCGTCACTTAATTCTAACAAGTATACCGTATATACTCGAGTATAAGTCGACCCGAATATAAGCCGAGGCACCTAATTCTACCACAAAAACCTGGGAAAACCTATTGACTCGAGTATAAGCCTAGGGTGGGAAATGCAGCTCTAGCCGTACACAGCCCTCAGTGCCAGAATTGCCCCCACAGTGCCAGATATGCCCTCATACTGCCAGATATGCCCCACAGTGCCAGATATGCCCTCATGCTGCTAAATATGCCCCACAGTGACAGATGTGCCAGAATATGCCCTCATGCTGCCAAATATGCCCCACAGTGCCAGATGTGCCAGATATGCCCTCATGCTGCCAAATATGCCCCACAGTGCCAGATATGCCCTCATGCTGCCACATATGCCCCTCATGCTGCCAGATATGCCGCCTCATGCTGCCAGATATGCCCCCTCATGCTGCCAGATATGCCCCCTTATGCTGCCAGATATGCCCCCTCCCCAAGTGCCAAATATGCTCCCCCAGTGCCTGTTACTTACCCCTCCGTCGATCCCGCGCTGTCTTCTGAAGGAGGGACACGGAGCGCACAGCGCGCGCCTCTCCTGTGTCCCTCCTGCATCTCCGGCGGCCGCGGCGGGTCTATTAAAGGAAGTGCCGGTTCGTGATCAGAGGTCACGAACGGGTACTTCCTTTAATAGACCCGCCGCTGCCGCCGGAGATGCAGGAGGGACACAGGAGAGGCGCGTGCTGTGCGCTCCGTGTCCCTCCTTCACACTGCTCTGCCTGTCACACTGACTGACTGGAGTATAAGCCGAGGTGGCTTTTTCAGCACAAAAAAAAGTGCTGAAAAAGTCAGCTTATACTCGAGTATATACGGTAATTTATCCTTCACCTTCACTTACAGTCAGGAACATGTTGATTTCTTAGATGTGACCCTCAGAATAGTAGATGATAAAATAATTACCTCTAATTATATCAAACCAGTTAACACCAACTCATACTGTATCTACATTACAAAAGTGCCCATTACGCTCCCTGGAAACGTAATATTCTAAAGGGACAACTGATGAGGTTGAGACGCAATTGCACTGAAATTGATACTTTTCACATACAAGCTAATGATATGATTGAATCATTCAGACAGAGGGATTATCCTGAAATTATTTTAGAACAAGCTCTAAAAGAGGTCTCTAGTATGGATCGAAAGGAACTTTTAGAGAAGTATAAGGTCCACAAATCGCCTCAGGGTCATCAAAAAGAAATAGGTGACAGACAATGTGCTTTTATCAGCAAGTATAATAGATGTTCAGGACAAATCAAAGCTATCATTTCTCGTAATTACAAAGTACTTAGACATGATAACATACTTGATAAATTATTACCAAATAATGCACAAGGGATTTATAAGAAAAATAAAACATTAAAAACTATCTTAGCACCGAGCCATCTAAGAACAAATAAAGCTAATGCTAAGGCCTCAGATCATAGTTGGCTAATACAGAGACCATCTGGTTTTCATAGATGTGGCAAAATAAGATGCACTATGTGCTCTTATATGCCGAGAAAAACCACATCTATACATTTACCATTAACCAGAGCCGGCCTTAGGTATAGGCAAACTAGGCAAATGCCTAGGGCATTTGGTATGCTTAGGGGCACCAGCAGCTTCTGCTGATTAAAATGATATGCGGCATGCCTATATTCTGTGTGCGACTGCGGCTGTATCTGCATAAGAAATGCTACGTTGCCGTGTATTGCTGGAAATCACTGTAATGTAGCATTTCGTATGCAGATACAGCCACAGTCGTACACAGTATATAGGCATGCTGCATATCATTTTAATCAGCAGAAGCTGCTTGTGCATCCTAGCCACATAGTAATGCAAATAAGATGCATTTTCATAAACAAAAGGCGCCCGACGTTAGCAGAGCTGCCAGCTGACTCATGCCAGGCATCTCCTTCAGAACTAGCGGCGGTGCTAGGGGGCACCAGCCAAAATCTTGCCTAGGGCATCATATTGGTTAGGGCCGGCTCTGCCATTAACTAATGAAGAATATATATTACAATCTTTCATGAATTGCGATTCAAAATTTGTCATCTATCTTCTTAAATGTGGTTGTGGCCTATGCTATGTAGGAAGAACTACTAGACCACTCCATACTAGGTTCATGGAACATCATCGTAATATCATGAAGAACTGCACTACACATAGTGTATCACGACACTTTAATGAAATGCATTTTAATGATCCGAGTAGTCTTTCCATTGTATGTCTAGAATCTATAGCACCAACAGCTAGAGGTGGCGACCGGTTTAACAAATTATGTAATAGAGGTTTATTGGATGTTGAAGTGTAATTCTTTACACCCCGACGGACTTAACGAGACAATAGAACTCAATTCAGTAATCTAGATGGAACAGCATACTTCTTCCTCCCCCTTTCCCTTCATTCCTCTCCCCTCTTCCCGTCCTTCCCTGTTATGGCTCAATCAGAGGTTTCTAATGCTGGTAGACTCTTTTTCAACAAATCTTGATAGGATGCTTTTTTTGTATACCCTCTTGGTCATATCTTATATGGATGAATCCAATCCTGAATATATTTAAATATTTGTGTTTTTTCCTTTCCCTATTATTGTCTTTACATTTATCCTCAGTGTGGTACTTTGAATATCATATGGAATTGAACACTTTTTCCAAATGATCGCTATATTATAGACATCCATGAGATATATCTCCAAGGATGATATTCTCATACAAGTTAATAAACAGTGACCAGTATATCCTGTCATCGGTTAATATACGATTTTTATCTATATATATATATATATATATATATATATATATATATATTGTATACAGTTTTATATAGATATGCTATCCTTATTAAGTAAATAGCTTCTTAAACTTTATATATATTTGTCTTACGTCCTAGAGGATGCTGGGGACTCCGTAAGGACCATGGGGTATAGACGGGCTCCGCAGGAGATAGGGCACCTAAAAAGAACTTTGACTATGGGTGTGCACTGGCTCCTCCGTCTATGCCCCTCCTCCAGACCTCAGTTATATCTTGTGCCCAGAGGAGAAAGGGTACAATGCAGAGAGCTCTCCAGAGTTTTCTGTATTAAAGAATTTTGTTAGGTTTTTTATTTTCAGGGAGTCCTGTTGGCAACAGGCTCCCTGCATCGTGGGACTGAGTAGAGAGAAACAGAGCTGGCTTGTCAAGTTGGGCACTGTTTCTAAGGCTACTGGACACCATTAGTTTCAGAGGGAGTCGGAACACAGGTCTCACCTGGGGTTCGTCCCGAACCGCGCTGCCGTCCTCCTCACAGATTCCGAAGATAGAAGCCAGGTGAGTATGAGAAGGCAAGAAGACATCAGGCGGCAGAAGACATCAGATCTTCATGAGGTAAGCTGCGCGCCATTGCTCCCAATACTCACACACAAGCAGGCACTGAAGGGTGCAGGGCGCAGGGGGGGGGGGGGGCGCCCTGGGCAGCAATATTCCTCATTTTGTGGCAATATAAGCAGGATTAGGCTGTGGCACAGTAAATCAACAAATCCCCAGCCATTTTTTATATAAGTTTACTGGGACCGAAGCCCGCCGTCGGGTGGGCGGGGCTTGATCCTCAGCACTAACCAGCGCCATTTTCTCCACAGAAACTGCATGAGGAAAAGCTGGCTCCCTGATCTCTCCCCTGCTGAACCTTCACAGGCTGGAAAAAAGAGGAGGGGGGCACTTTGGAACGCAGTGAGTGGGAATTAAGGCTATATATATAAAAAGCGCTATCTGGTATATATATTCCAGTGTTTTTAAGCGCTGGTGTGTGCTGGCATACTCTCTCTCTGTCTCTCCTAAGGGCCTGGTTGGGGTTTTGTCCCCTTATAGGTTAATCCCTGTGTGTGGGGGGTGTCGGTACGTCTGTGTCGACATGTCTGAAGCGGAAGGCTTCTCCAAGGAGGCGGTGGAGCAAATGAGTGGTGTGTCCCCGTCGGCTGTGCCGACTCCGGATTGGATGGACATGTGGCATATGTTGAATGCAAGTGTGGCATCTTTACATAAAAGGCTTGATAAGGCTGAATTAGGGGGGACATCAGGGGGTCAATCCTCGGATTGGACCGACTCACAGGGCCCGTCGAGGTCTCAAAAGCGTCCCTTAACACAAGACACTACTACCGACACGGATTCTGATTCCAGTGTCGACTATGACGAAGTAAAATTGCACCCTAGGGTGACTAAAACCATTCAGTGTATGATTGTGGCAATAAGGGATGTGTTGCATATTGAGGATGAACCCTCGGTCCCCAACACAAGGGTACACATGTTTAAGGAAAAGAAACAGATTATTAATTTTCCCACATCTTATGAATTAAATGATTTCTTTGGAAAAGCTTGGGAGACTCCGGAAAAGAGACCACAGATCCCCAAAAGAATTTATATGGCATACCCCTTCCCTAAGCAGGACAGGGAGATTTGGGAATCATCCCCCACTGTGGACAAGGCCCTGACGCGCTTGTCCAAGAAAGTGGCGCTACCGTCTCCTGACACAGCGGCCCTTAAGGACCCTGCAGATCGCAGGCAAGAAACTACCTTAAAGTGTATTTATTCTCATACGGGGGCTGTGCTAAGACCGACAATTGCGTCGGCATGGGTGTTTAGCGCAATTGCAGCTTGGACAGATGAGCTGACAGATCAATTTGATAATATGGATAAGGATACTATATTCTTAACTCTAGCCCATATAAAAGACGCAGTCTTATTTATAAGGGGATGCTCAAAGGGACATTGGATTGCTGGCTTCTAGGGCCAATGCCATGTCTATCTCAGCGAGAAGATCCTTATGGACTTGCCAATGGATGGGTGATGCGGATTCCAAAAAAAATATGGAAGTACTACCCTATAAGGGTGATGTATTGTTTGGGGATGGGCTGACGGACCTGGTTTCCACAGCTACAGCAGGTAAATCAAATTCTTTACCATATATTCCCCAACAGCAAAAGAAAGTAACACCCTATCAGATGCAGTCCTTTCGGTCGCACAAGTCCAAAAGAGGTCGGGGATCCTCTTTCCTCGTCAGAGGTAAGGGCAGAGGCAAAAGAGCACCTGCTTCGGCAGGTGCCCAGGAACAAAAGTCCTTCCCGGCTGCTCCAAAACCCACAGCATGACGCTGGGGCTCCCCTGAGGGAGTCCGCACCGGTGGGGGCACATCTTCGACTTTTCAGTCATGCCTGGGTCAGATCAGACCTGAATCCCTGGGTGTTGGAAATAGTTTCCCAGGGGTACAAACTGGAATTCAACGAGGTGCCCCCACGCCGATTTTTCAAATCGGCCCTACCAGCTTCTACATCGGAAAGGGATGTAGTGTTAGCTGCAATTCAAACGCTGTGTATACAGCAAGTGATAATCAAGGTTCCCCTGCACCAGCAGGGAAGAGGTTACTACTCAACCCTATTTGTGGTCCCGAAACCGGACGGTTCGGTCAGACCTATTTTGAATCTGAAATCCCTAAACCTGTACATAAAAAGATTCAAATTCAAAATGGAATCACTCAGAGCGATAATAGCCAACATGGAGGAAGGGGAGTTTATGGTGTCTCTGGACATAAAGGATGCGTACCTTCATGTCCCCATATATGCCCCCCATCAGGAATACCGGAGATTCGCTGTACAGGATTGTCATTACCAATTTCAGACGTTGCCGTTTGGACTTTCCACGGCCCCGAGGATTTTCACCAAGATAATGGCGGAAATGATGGTGGTCCTGCGCAAGCATGGAGTCACAATTATCCCATACTTGGACGATCTCCTGATAAAAGCGAGATCAAGGGAGAAATTGCTGAGCAGTGTGGCACTCTCTCTGAGAGTGCTCCAGCAACATGGTTGGATTCTAAATCTACCAAAGTCACAGTTGATTCCGACAACTCGACTACCGTTCCTAGGTATGATACTGGATACGGAACAAATGAAGGTCTTCCTCCCAATAGAGAAAGCCCAGGACATCCAGAACATGGTCAGAGACCTGCTAAAACCGAAAAGGGTGTCAGTTCACCAATGCAATTGAGTTCTGGGAAAAATGGTGGCGGCCTACGAGGCCATTCCCTTCGGAAGGTTCCATGCAAGGATTTTTCAATGGGACCTTCTGGACAAGTGGTCCGGGTCCCATCGGCACTTACATCGGAAAATAACTCTGTCCCCAGGGGCCAGAGTGTCTCTCCTGTGGTGGTTGCAAAGTGCTCACCTGCTGGAGGGTCGCCGGTTCGGGATTCAGGACTGGATCCTGGTTACCACGGACGCGAGCCTCCGAGGATGGGGAGCGGTCACACAGGGGAAAAACTTTCAGGGACTTTGGTCAGACCAGGAGTCCTGTCTAAACATCAATGTGTTGGAACTCAGAGCCATTTACAACGGCCTTCGACAAGTGGAGAGTCTTCTTCGAAACCTACCGGTTCTGTGAACCGCCAAGGCGGGACAAGAAGCAGAGTCGCGATGGCGGAAACCACCAGGATTCTTCGCTGGGCGGAAAATCATGTAAGCGCTCTGTCGGCTGTCTTCATTCCGGGAGTGGACAACTGGGAAGCAGACTTCCTCCGCAGACACAATCTCCATCCAGGAGAGTGGGGACTTCATCAAGAAGTCTTTGCAGACATAACACGTCTTTGGGGAACTCCTCAAATAGACATGATGGCGTCACGCCTCAACAAAAAGCTTCGGAGGTATTGTGCCAGGTCTCGGGACCCTCAGGCAGTGGCAGTAGACGCTCTGATAACACCGTGGGTGTTCAAATCGGTCTACGTGTTTCCTCCTCTTCCTCTCATCACAAAAGTGTTGAGGATCATAAGGCAAAGAAGAGTACAGACGATACTCGTTGTCCCAGACTGGCTTCGAAGGGCCTGGTACTCAGATCTACAAGAGATGCTCACAGGAGATCCCTGGCCTCTTCCTCAGAGGGAAGACATGTTGTAACAGGGGCCCTGTGTATTTCAGGACTTACCGCGGTTACGTTTGACGGCATGGCGGTTGAACGCCGAATCCTAGCGAAAAAGGGGATTCCGGAAGAGGTCATCCCTACTTTAATAAAGGCTAGGAAGGAGGTGACGGTTAAGCATTATCACCGTATCTGGCGAAAGTATGTGTCTTGGTGTGAGACCAAGAATGCACCTACGGAAGATTTACATCTGGGTCATTTTCTCCACTTCCTACGGACAGGAGTGGATATGGGCCTGAAATTAGGCTCTGTTAAGGTTCAAATTTTGGCCCTCTCGATTTTCTTTCAAAAGGAATTGGCTTCTCTTCCCGAAGTCCAGACGTTTGTAAAGGGAGTGCTGCACATCCAGCCCCCTTTTTGTGCCTCCAGTGGCAGCATGGGACCTGAACGTGGTGTTGCAGTTCCTAAAATCACACTGGTTTGAACCACTTAACAAGGTTGAGTTGAAATTTCTTACCTGGAAGGTGGTCATGTTGTTGGCCTTAGCATCGGCAAGGCGAGTGTCAGAATTGGCGGCTTTGTCACACAAGAGCCCCTACTTGATTTTTCATGTGGATCGAGCTGAATTGAGGACACGTCCGCAATTTATGCCTAAAGTGGTTTCTTCATTCCATATGAATCAACCTATTGTGGTGCCTGTGGCTACAAGTGACCTGGAGGATTCCAGATCCCTGGACGTAGTCAGGGCCTTAAAGATTTATGTAGCCAGGACGGCTAGAATTAGGAAAACAGAGGCTCTGTTTGTCCTGTATGCGGCCAATAAGATTGGCGCTCCTGCTTCGAAGCAGACTATTGCTCGCTGGATCTGTAATACGATTCAGCAGGCTCACTCTACGGCAGGATTGCCGGTACCAAATTCGGTTAAGGCCCATTCCACTAGGAAGGTGGGCTCTTCTTGGGCGGCTGCCCGAGGCGTCTCGGCATTACAACTTTGCCGAGCGGCGACTTGGTCGGGGTCAAACACTTTTGCCAAATTCTACAAGTTTGATACCCTGGCTGATGAGGACCTAGCGTTTGCTCAGTCGGTGCTGCAGAGTCATACGCACTCTCCCGCCCGATTGGATGCTTTAGTATAAACCCCATGGTCCTTACGGAGTCCCCAGCATCCTCTACGGACTAGGAGAAATAGATTTACCGGTAGGTTTAAAATCTTATTATATATATCTATTTATTGTGACCAATCTGTTGTTACACATTTACAACTTTCTATATCTACTTGTAATAAAACCATTTGGGATTGCTGGGCTAGTGCGCACGCGCGGGCCGGGGACGGCCCGTGCTCGCTGGTATCCCTGCGGCCGCGTTACCATGGTGCGGTGTCCGGACGCCGGTCACGTGCGTAGTCACGTGGGTCGGCGCTATGGATTGCGCATAGTGGGGCGTGGCCGCGGGTGTGTCCTGGTGAGTGTGGGTCCGCCCGCGGCTGGCGCAGGCGCACTGGCCCAGTACGATGGAAACTCAGGTCGGACTGGTCATCTGACCTGAGTACACCAATGATACCATCACAATCAGATCATGTGGCAATGTTTGGTCACTTGACCGGATTTGATAAATCTCAATAAATAATTAAATACATATTTTTAATACTTTCTAGATCTCGTTTTTATATATAAACTGTTGTTTCTACATGTGAGACCAATCCTAATGTGAATGATATATACTTTTTATGTATTTATTTGGACGGTTAGGTTTGTTGAATTAATTGTATTCCAGGTGTCTAGAATTTTATTAATTGTTTAGGGTTTATAAGGAGTCCAGGGTCAGACTCTATCATTCACTCCTGAGGAAGCTGGGTGTTAATACCAGCGAAACGCGTTGAGACTGTCGGACACATCATTTAAAACCCCCCAACAATATTGGACTATCTTCTCTGATCTACCTCTGCAGCATTAATTGGACAGCTTTTCCCTTGGATATCACCACCTGTGGAGGAATTGGAGTTTTTCCCAACCTGCACAGAAACGCTAGCACTTGTGTGCTTAAAAGGGACTTCTTGATCTACATTGCTTTCACCAATTCTCCAACTAGTCAATGTGGACTTAATTCCGGAGGGAGTCCTAGCCGGGGTATGATATAATTTCTCTATTGAGGGGACATGTGTCCCCTCAATAGAGAAATTATTCATGTGTCACGACTTATGAATGATTATTTGCTTTTTAATTATGTTTCAAAGACATTTGTGTTTTTAAGACATTGTTTCTATTAATTATAATTCATATATTTTTTCAATTTAACCTACCGTCCTAGATTTTTTATTGCTCTAATTTAGTGATATATTTATATATATTTCTTACGCAACTAAGCGCTGGTGATAACTATTTTTCTTGTATTTATTTCTTTGGGGACTTACCACCCCCTACACGAGCAGCTTATAACAGCGCACTCCTATAAACTTTGTTTACGTTTGCAGAGCGGGTGTCTGACGTCAATTCCGGGTCCGCACAGGCTGAAGTGATCACAACGGCTGAGTAAGTTCAGACCTACTCAGAAACTGCACAAACTGTTTTTGTACTGCAAGGCTGCACAGGCATTCGCACATTTGCAAAGCTAAAATACACTCCCCAGTAGGCGGCGACTATGCATTCACACCCCCATTATCCCTATTTTGAACATGGTTGGAGAGGCCTCACCGTTTCTTTGTCTGGAATAGGGCACCAAAATGTATGATATATTGTGTGTAAATCTGGTTCTGGTGCTAGCCAGTGCCTCATGAGCCCTTTACCTCACTGCACATCCCTGTGCCATACCAAGGATTCAAACCCATAACCTGTTGCATTCCAGTCAAACACCCTACTAATTGATATATTTGATCCTGCATAAAAACTAAAAACTATGAGATTACTAACTATATGAAGCTACTTGCACTTTGTAAAAAAAAAGTCAGCATTGCAATTGAGCATATCTATGTAGTGTGCGGCCACACATCCAATCCCTTGCAGCCACACACTACATACAGTAGATCTACTCCATTGCAATGCTGATCATTTTTTTCACAAAGTACAAGGTAAGCTTCAAATACTTAATCTGGCCATACACTTGTCCGATATGGCCTCTTTTGACCCGATTCCGATGGATCGGGCCGGGAAATCGGGTAAAAACTGTCCAAATCGCAAGTGTTTGACATCGGATCCGATCCGATGCGCAGTCCCGTGTGCATCGGGGCTGAGTCAGTGGTCGGACAGGCTGCACATAGGATAAATCGGAATCACAGCCATTAGGTGCACAACATGGCTAGTTTTTTAGCACCCGCGATATATCGCATACGATTTCTCACATGTCTTCACTTGAGTGGCATTTCTCTGGACCCACCCACACATCGGCAGCAGCAGCAGGCAACGAGAGGAGAGCAGCATCGGAGCTAGCTTGTTTATTCTGCTCGGATTTATCCTGCTCGGATTTGTAGATAAAAAGTAGGTTCTGTTGTCCACCAATGTATACTGTCACACTGTCCACCAATGTACCTAATGTATATTGGGGGTCATTCTGACCCGATTACACGCTGCAGTTTTTCAGAACTGTGCTGGCGCCACAGTGCGCCGGCGCATGCCAGACGGCCGAAGGCCGTCGCTGAGCTACGATCGCCTCTGCCTGATTGACAGGCAGAGGTGGTCGCTGGGCGGGGGGGGCGGAACGGCGGCATTTGGCCATCGTTTCATGGGCGCGGTCCGGCCAAGGCAGGCGTGACCGGACTGTGCGGGGGGCGGGCCGCAGCGGCTGCGTGACGTCACACGCAGCCGCTGCGAGCCGAGAGCAACGAGTAGCTCCCGGGCAACATGCTACAGCTGCGCTGGCCGGGAGCTACTCCTAAAGTGCAAAAGCATCGCGCTTTTGCACTTCTGCGGGGGGGGGGGGCCTGTGCTGGGCGTGCCCCCCGCATGTCTATTGTCATGATCGTAGCCCTGCAAAATTTTGCAGGGCTACGATCAACTCGGAATGACCCCCATAGTGTACACCAGTATATATATATATATATATATATACATACCCTAAATGTGTCCTTTTTATTTACGCCGGCCCAAAGTATTGATAAAGCTAAATATTTATCGTATATACAACCCTTTATGAGGTCTAAGAACACTGTACGCTGTTTACTTAAGAAGTACCGTAAGGGTACGCAAGTTGCGTAACGATCGCTCAGCCGTAGGCGAGACGCTCAAGCGTCACGTTCGCTCACGGCCCAGAGATCACAGACAAGCACTCTGTTGGCTATGACTAACGTAATGATTCGCTATGGCGTAGCGGACGCTCGAGACCACGAGGAGATCACCAGCGGCGCAGACGCTCACAACGCTATACCTTTATGTCTAAACCTATTATTAATGAAATACACAGAATACCTTAATGTGAATACAGGGTGTAAGTGCAACCTTGTGTAACCTGACTAACTACAAAGCTGCTTGAGCGTCACCGACGCTCAAGTGAACACTTAAAACTATGAGAAAAATACACAGATACTGGTTTAGGGTCCAAAGCCTATTATCTGTATTATAACTATTATACTTGCAAAAAGAATCACAGTACAAATGATACACTACAATATAACAGCGACTTCCTAACCAAATAACTATACAAGAAATACAATACAATGCTATGTTGATCTAATACAATACAATACTAGTCAATGGGAGATACGAGAGAAGGAAAAGAGAGAGAGAGAGAGAGAGAGAGAGAGATATATATATGAGAGAAATGGCTCACAGAAAGACAATGATTACGGAGAGAAACTTACGCACAAGGGTAAACGATCGCATGCGCCTGGACATCCAGCACCCGATTTTCAGCAATGAGAACCGTTGAAGAGTGAGAGCTGGATGTGGTCGGCCTGCCTATTTATGCCCCACACACAATGCAATCTTACAGTCCCTACAATCCCATTGTCCATTGGACGTCGGAATTCGGCCCTGCATCATAACAAAAGGTCATAGGTTGATTCATACAGGTGGGCTGTGACGATTTCAAACAGCTCAGGTGGGTGGGGAACTAGGTTTCCCGCCGCATACCTGAGTATGAGTAAATAGTAGAAATGGACATAAACTTCTTATGTCCATAACTATTCGCACGAGCGATTAATACGCTCCAAACCAACACCGGAATATTGCTATTTAAATACTCTTCCGATGGGTACCAAACACTACTGCATGACTCCTGTTAGACCCTTCCTACGATACAAAGAGGGATTCCTCAGCTCAGGGACATTCTATATTAACCAAACTTTCAGAATCTATCAAAGGGACCATGATCTACAAACTACATTAATTGTGAAAATATGTAACGAATGAGTCGCACGCTACGACTACATAAACTCTACCGTAAATACGCATACCGTGCGCCCGCGGGTGCACGCTATTGCGGGTATGCGCCTTCACGGGAGAGCGTACGCATGCGCAGCGCGGACCAGTGTGCGGTGCAAATATGGCAGTGTGTATGGGGATATTTTTCTGACTTTGACAGTCCACCCTTTGGCAGTCAATAATAACTGCCACTTCCTGAAAACATTTCAAAAGGAGAAAAATATATGTCAGGGGTTAATTCATTTCCATGGTTGGGTGAGGGAGGAGAGAGGAGTAGGTGTGAAGAGGGTATGACCTAGTGTGATAGCAGAAGCATGTGTGTATGAGTCCATGTTTGGGGGGGTCATGTATCATCGTGCCGTACGTGTTGTAAATCAAGCTTCGAGGTATTGCGAAGTATACATTTGAATTCCTTCTTATCCTGTGGTACAGGTCTGTGGATGGGCTGTCAAACTTTACCGAGCTCTTTTCGGATTTTGAACAAAATGGGGAGCACATTTTAGTTGATGATACGTGAATGGGGGGATATGTGATTGCTGATATCTGTGCCTGCATTCCCTTTACTATGTGTGTTATTACCTGAGGGTTGTAGAGATGAAGATAAAGAACACTTATGGAAAATGCAATGATATTCTATGTCAGGTAAATGTACATCTGTCGTCGAAGTTTTGTTCGGTATCTGTTGAGAGTCGTCTTCTTTGCGCTGTATTGCTCCTTGGGCATGAGCAAATAGCTTTGTCAGTGCCATCAGATTTACAAAAATGTTGGGCTAGCGTGAGTTTAATAATACTAGGGAAACTGGGGATCCATGGCAAAGTTCATCAAATGTCCATTTCTCAAGTGGTCAAAACTTCATCTTTGGTGCTTGTCTGTTGTCTGTATAGCGTCTCGTCAACTTCCTCGTCCAAGGGGGTCTTTGTATCTTGGAGAAAAGCAGAAAAACAGGTGAAAGAAACGGACCGTATAATCGCATTTTTCATCACATCCTGGTTTCTATCATTGGGTCATAAATCAAATCCAGGTTAATTACAGTTTCCTCACTCCTCAAGCTCATCACTTTTGTACTTTGTTTGCACCTCATTAAAGCCTGCCCGCATCTAAATATCAATCCAATAGATATAACAACACCTAAGATACATAGGAGGAACTTTCCAACATCCATTATGACTCCTTGAGCCCAGTCTCCTAAACCGGAGAACCAATTTCGCGGGTTCAACCATGACACCCAACCAGTCAGCTCATTACCTACAGCAGCAAGGGTGAGATTGTGTTTTCGACGAAATTCCCACTTCAATTGGAGAATATCGTCCATCTTTTGGTCTATGACCTCTACCGGATCCTCGGTGCTATTGGTGATATACGTGCAACACTTTATGCCGTACTGTGTTGCCAATGTAACACAATATCCGCCTGTTACTGCTGTAAGATAATTAAGAACCATCCTATGCTGAACTAGTTCTGTTTTATAAGCTTGAAGTTCTCTTCCAGTGTATCTGAATGTGTCATCATACATTTCAGTGATATTATCTAACAAATTGGCGAGTGCGGAAATGTATCTATAATTCATCACTCCTCGAGCGGTGCGAGTGAAATCTAACGCTACCAGAACCTGAATCCCGGTGGATTCATGGATAAGATCAGAGGCCGGATGCTCTAAC
Source organism: Pseudophryne corroboree (assembly GCF_028390025.1). NCBI lineage: Eukaryota > Metazoa > Chordata > Amphibia > Anura > Myobatrachidae > Pseudophryne > Pseudophryne corroboree. Next base: position 147,863,369 of record NC_086445.1, read on the forward strand.
CTTTCTGACAGTTGTCTTTTAACTCGGTGCTCGTAATGAGTGTGAGTATAAGGAGCTTGGGCACCACGGTGTATGTCCTTCATTTTGTCATGTGTAACAGTCATCACTTCAGGCAATACTTTTCCAATATAACACAATCCTTCAGAGTTTGGGGCAAGCCACTTGTACGCCTTTCTCCCGCATATGAAATATGCATCATCGGGGAGAACATATGGGACAGAGAAGGACATTACCATATTACACACCTTCCAGGTGAATTCTCCTGACCCTAATTCTTCCATCTGCTTAATGCACGTATCGGTTTGTACGATATGTGCACAGTATCCTGGTGATACTTCTCCAACTCTAGTAATCCTATTTCCTAAGGTATATCGATACCGGAAAGATTTTCCTCTACTGGCTATGTGGCGTACAAGCTCTGTATCTGTAGGCATTCTATCTGCTCTGTGTGAAAAGGTCATGGTAAGGTTGCTCCATGACACTTCCCAATTTCCCGGCTTACGGGGATTGGAGATATTAAAACATAAGAGGGACCTATCCACATGGTATTGGTGGAGCTTCAAACTAGGAGGGCTGGAGATGTTAAACCTCCGGTCCACCGGTCTCCCACCACTTAGCTCAAGTACCTCCCCTAACGTTAAAGGAAATGGCACTAGCCCTGATTTGCTATGACCCTGAGGTACTTGAGAGCATACCCAACAATCTGTTTGGTTTAATACGTTACCCACTAAGGAGTGATAGTCACTCAATGGATGCCGGTCCATATGGATATTAAAACTGGATTGGCATTTCTTTATGCACCCATCCTCAATCAAATTGTCACAGAGCCTACAGATACAGTTTTCTTCAGCTAACAATCCATCACAATTTCTTCTATCGGATCGTTTTCTGATACTCGCCTTTGCTTGTTGGCTTGGTTGATCTTGGAAAACTGCGCCTCCATCATCATAATCGGAACCCATTCCAGAACCTCTCTCGACCTCTATGGTACTCTCGCCGGAACAGACTGCTCTGGTCAACATCATGGTTAACATCAAAATCCGGATCACAGTCTCTTGGGGCAAGTCCATCTTTGAGGAGGAAATAGAGAAGAATGAGAAGGGGGAAAAAGAAATTTTTAAGGGAGAGGGGGATGGGAAGTGGAGAAAACAATAAAAGGGAGAAGGGGGTCAACAACTGCTTTCGGTCTTCAAGGCTCAGGTGCCGCCTCAGTCCTCCTGGAACAGACACTCCAGTGATACAACCTCTACCGTCTGTTCCTTATCACGGGACTTCTCTGGATCAGCAACCTTTTTGCAGTGGGATGAATGGACCCAAGTCTCTCTCTCAGCAACCTTCAATGCTGTGGTGCTAGTCAATAAGACCTGGTATGGTCCTTCCCATCTATCAATAAGACAACCTGAGCGTAGAAAATTTCGTATCATTACATAATCCCCAGGTTCAATGTCATGACAATTACTATCTGGTAAATCAGGAATCACCAACTTCAGATTATCATTTTGATTCCTCAACTGTTTACTCATGTTAATCAAGTACTTTACAGTTACTTCATTGTTACATTTCAAATCATCCTGAGGGTTAATCATGACATGCGGTTGTCGACCAAACAAGATTTCAAAAGGGGACAGATTAAGAGGGGACCTGGGAGTGGTTCTGATACTGTACAATACAATGGGTAAAGCTTCTGGCCATGTCAATCCTGTCTCTGCCATCACTTTACTCAATTTATTTTTAATAGTGCTGTTCACTCTTTCGACCTTCGCACTCGCCTGTGGACGGTACGGAGTGTGTAGCTTGCTATCAATACCCATTAATTTACACATTCCTTGAAAGACATCACCGGTAAAATGGGTACCCCTATCACTTTCAATGATTCTAGGGATACCATATCTACATACAAATTCCTGCACAATTTTCTTAGCTGTAAACATAGCGGTATTTGTAGCTGCTGGAAATGCTTCGACCCAATTCGAGAAAACATCTATACAAACAAGTACATATTTCAAATTTCGACATGGGGGTAATTGAATGAAGTCAATTTGTATTACCTGGAAAGGGCCGCCGGCAGGTGGGATATGGGATGGTTCTGTAGGTATTGCTTTTCCAATATTCTTTCTCAGACAGGTAAGGCATGACATTGCTCTTTTACCCGCATGAGAGGAGAATCCTGGGGCGCACCAGTATGCTCTTACCAATTTGCACATCCCCTCCCTGCCTAGATGAGTCAGCCCGTGAGCTGCTTCAGCCAGACATGGAAGGTATGTCCTGGGGGCCACTGGTTTACCATGTCCATCCGTCCAGAGCCCTGAGGACTCCTGGCCATATCCCTTTGCCTTCCAGACTGCCTTTTCCTGTGTGGAACACAAATTCTGCATCTCACACAACTTCTGTGTGTTGATGGTATTAAATACCATCAGTTGTGTGGTGTCTGTCTGTATGGGGGTAGCAGCTGCTAACTTAGCAGCTTCGTCTGCTCGGCTGTTACCAAGTGATACCGGGTCTTGGCTATATGTATGTGCTTTACATTTGATAACAGCCACTCTGTCGGGTTCCTGTATCGCTGTTAGAAGCCTTTTTATGTGGGTTGCATGCGCTACCGGTGTACCAGCGGCCGTCATGAAGTTTCTGAGACGCCATAGGGCTCCGAAATCATGGACTACCCCGAATGCGTATCTAGAATCGGTGTAGATATTGGCTGACTTACCCTTAGCCAATTCACATGCTCTGGTTAGGGCGACCAGTTCAGCAACCTGCGCTGAGTGAGGTGGGCCTAGCGGTTCCGCTTCTATGGTGTCTTGGTCATCTACGACTGCGTATCCAGTACACAAGTCTCCCGAGTCTGACTGTCTGTGACAACTACCGTCCGTGTAGAACGTGAGTTCTGCATCTTCCAGTGGGTTGTCACTGATGTCAGGCCTTGCGGTAAAATTTTGGGTCAAATATTCCATACAATCATGTGTATCTTCCTTTGTATTGAATCCTCCTTCCCCAGCACTCTCACCTTCCACCCTTTGTGCCTGACCAGGCACACCTGGGAGATATGTTGCAGGATTTAATGCACTGCATCTCCTTATGGTGATGTTTACGGGGGCCATTAGTGCCAATTCCCATCTTGTAAACCTCGCTGATGAGACGTGTCTGGTTTGGGCAGAATTCAATAAGGCTGATACTGCATGTGGCGTATGGATTGTGAGGTTGTGGCCTAGCACGACGTCTTCGCTTTTTGTCACTAGCAATGCTATCGCAGCAACGCTTCGCAAGCATGTGGGGAGGGATCGCGCTACCGTGTCTAGCTGAGCGCTGTAGTATGCAACTGGCCTGCTGGCATCACCGTGTTTTTGGGTTAGTACACCTGCTGCGCAACCAGCACTTTCTGTTCCGTATAGTTCAAAGGGTTTCCCATAGTCTGGCATACCTAGTGCTGGCGCCTGCGTTAGGCACTGTTTGAGTCTCTCAAATGCTGTTTCGGATTCGTCTGTATGCGAGATCCTATCAGGTTTGTTTGAGGAGACCATTTCCTGCAAAGGTAACGCCAATATGGAAAACCCTGGGATCCAATTACGGCAATACCCACACATTCCTAAAAACGTCCTGATCTGTTGCTGGGTTTGTGGCAGTGTCATGTCTCTAATTGCTTGGATTCTATCAGCGGTCAGGTGTCTCAGTCCTTGTGTTAGACAGTGTCCCAAATATTTTACCTTAGTTTGGCATAATTGCAACTTGTCTTTGGACACCTTGTGTCCGGTGTCTGAAAGATGAAACAGGAGCTGTTTCGTATCCTTCAGAGATGCTTCCAGTGAATCTGAACACAGTAATAAATCGTCCACATACTGTATCAATATTGATCCACTGTCTGGTTGGAAAGACTGTAAACAATCATGCAAAGCCTGAGAAAATATACTTGGACTATCTATGAAACCTTGGGGCAACCGAGTCCATGTGTATTGGACTCCTCTGTATGTGAATGCAAACAAATATTGGCTGTCAGGGTGCAGAGGTACCGAAAAGAAAGCGGAGCAGAGGTCAATAACAGTGAAAAATTTGGCAGTGGGAGGGATTTGCATTAGGATGACAGCTGGATTTGGCACTACGGGGAACTGACTCTCAACTATTTTGTTAATCCCCCTTAGATCCTGCACTAGCCTGTAACCCCTCCCCCCACTCTTCTTAACAGGGAAGATGGGACTATTGGCAGTGCTGGACGTTCTTACTAGAATGCCCTGTTGTAGCAAGCGCTCTATTACTGGGTAAACTCCTAACTCCACCTCTGGCTTCAGAGGATATTGTGGGATTTTTGGAGCTATCCTACCATCTTTTACTTGTACCACTACTGGAGCTACGTTTGCCATTAATCCAGTGTCCTGTCCGTCTTTTGTCCAAAGTGACTCTGGTATCTGAGATGTCATCTCTTCTATTTGGGATGGATTCCTATTTGTCATAATGGTATGTGACGTTAATTTTGATGGGGAGTCTAACATGTCTCGCACTTCCTGAGCGTGTTTCTCAGGTATGTCCAAGAATACACCTTCAGGAGTACAATAAATGACGCACCCCATTTTACACAGTAAGTCTCTTCCCAGGAGATTGGTTGGTGCCGATGCAGCCAGCAAAAAGGAATGCTTGGTATGCAAAGGCCCTATTGTAATCTCGGCTGGTTTGCTAACAGGGTAGTGCTGGACTACTCCTGTTACTCCCATGGCTGGAATTGTCCTACCAGTGGTTCTCATGCCCACTGTCGAATTTATCACTGACTTGGCCGCCCCTGTGTCTACAAGAAAGTTTAAAGTTTTACCAGCTACATTGATTGCGACCTCGGGTTCACTTTCAAGGTTGGCAATTAATTTTACTGGCTGCAGATTACAGGTATGGCCACACCCCTATTGGGTATGGTGACCTCCCTGAATCCCGCTGGCAGCAACTACTTGTGAGGGAGATAGTTGGGAACTACCAGAGGCATGCCAGTCTCTGTTTGGGGGATATCTTTTTGTTTCCCCTGTATGTGGCTCATAACTCCGTTTCTGCGGACCTTGCTCCCAATGTCGTGTGTCGTGTCGTTGTCTAGGGGTTTGGTATGAGTTTCGTGGATTCTTTACTCTACAATCTCGTGCCATGTGTCCCTGTTTGTGACAAGAATAACAAGTAACCATACTTGACTTACCCACAGGATTTGGTGATACAAACAAAGGCTGCCTTGTGGTCAGAGCCTGTATACTTACTGACATTAATTTGTCACCTTGTTGTTCCCTGTGTCTAGTGATGTTTCTGTTGTGATCAATAGCAGCCTCTCTCAAAGTAGCCACAGACAGACCTCGCCAACAAGGTTGCGTGGTCTGTACCCTAGTCTTCAATGACTCTTTTAAACCATCCATCAGTACCGATACTGCTACTTCCCGATGGTTTGTGTCTGTTTTAATGTCCTCTATACCTGTGTATTTTGCCATTTCTAATAATGCTCTGTGAAAATACTCTGCAGCTGTCTCTGACTCCTTCTGTTTAATGGAGAATATCTTATTCCATTTAGCTACTGCTGGGAAATACTCTTTTAGCTGCAAGTTTATTCTTTTCACATTATCTTGGTTGTACACATCTGTAAGAGGTACATCATGATCTAGTCCGCAATCAGCTAAAAATTGAGTTGCGTCGACATTTGAGGGTAAACACGCTCTCAGCAATATCTGCCAGTCTTTGTTGTTGGGCTCTACAGTGTTACCTAAGTCTCGGATGTATTTTTGACTGGCAACTAAGTCTTTTCTAGGGTCAGGAAATTCAGACACTATGGTCCTTAATTCCATTCGGGAAAATGGAGTGTACATGGCGATGTTCCTAATGGGAGTGGCTCCTGATGCGTCTGTTTTCCCATTTGGTACTGCTATTACTCTAACAGGTGTGATTCTAACAACCTCATTCTGTGTAGATTCTACAGGCTGTGGTGAAATAGTTTCAGCATAATGCATGGTGCCGTACTTACCAGTTGATACGACCTCACCTATCCCTCCGCTAGGGACCTTTACTAATCTCGTGGGTGGAGCTGTGCCTACTGTGGTCTCTGCTATGGTGGCTGCTAGAGAGAGCGCTGAAATCGTTGCCGATTCGTCCTCTTGATCACACTCCTGAGGAAAGTTCAAAACAGGGTACAACTTGCACGGGTTAATACTTGCATGGGTTAATGAGTTAACATTATCATTAACATTTACACAGTTACTAAGTGATTTTGTGTTACACCTTAGTGCGTCTTTCTCCGTAATCAACTTCTCTCCTGATATATATGGTGGCGGCGGGGCCGTGGCAATTAATTTTCTGTTAGTGCCAGATCCCGCCGCCTGAGCCAAACCTCTCTGTATCTCACCTTCCTGTTGCCACAACTGTAAATAATCATAATGCTGAATTCGTCTCTTTGTTGATTTTATGAGACATATCCTCCTCCTTAAATTTTGTAACACTTCTGAGCTGAAGCTCCCTATTCTTGGGAATTTCTCCCCGTCATGCACAGTCATTCTCTCCCATTCATCGCATAAAGTTTCTGTGTGACTTCCATATTTCTCACACATGATATACCTGGCCGACCCAATTGGCCGGACCACTGAATCAACCCGAACCGAGGTTGATCGCCCCCTACCTGAACAAGTGGCCCCCATAGTTCGAAAGTGTTGCTTTATTTAGCCAACCCTTTACGAAAAACCAAATGCCAACAATAGGCTGACGGTGGCGGTTTACCGAGTACCCCACTCACTCGCCCACGCCGACCTATACGACCTGATCACACCGATATGGTGCTGGCGTACTCGACCTAGGGCCCCTGCGACCTGAACCTCTATTTACTGGAACCTGTGAGGGTTATCCGAAGAACACTTACTCTTTCCAGTAACTATTGGTTGCTGGATAGTTCCTGAGTGAGCAGCGAACTTCCCTTAAAATAAAAAAATTACACAAATCACGTTAGAGTGTACAGATAGCGTTTGTGACCCCTTTACTCTAATGGTATTAGGTCAGATTACTAACTACTGCACACACTTACGTGCGGTCCAGTCGTTCAGTACACAAACAACTAAGCTTATGTACGGAAAGACCAATGGAATCGAAACTTACGACTGCGAATTCCTTCAGCCAGAGCTTATATGGCCTATATGGGTGTTGCACCAACCCTTTTCGGTGTTGTGCCTGTGAACTGTATAGCGGACTTCCTTGTCGGCTGTACCTGGACCTCCTGGTCTGTTATGACCTCCTGGTCTTGTTACAGTATGACCTCCTGGTCTTGTTACAGTATGACCTCCTGGTCTGCTATACTCTAATGCTCAAAATTGTATTTAACCAGAGATGCCTCCCTAGCCACCGTGCACGTCACTTACACGCATGTACCTCACGAGTACTCGACTTTTCTTGTGGTTCAACCTTTAAAATTGTAAAAACACTCACTCATCATATGTACACTTTTGTTTCTATTTCTATTTCTGCGCAGAAAATTTTCTTCAGCCCAGCTGTGTTACCAATTAGGAGCAGGATCTGTTAATTTAAATTTTTGGATTTCCAAAAATAGACTTGCGTTATTTACCGCTGTGCGTTACTTATCACGTTGCGTTAAAAATCAACTTATCGTGACTTGAGCTACGTGGGCGTAACCGGACGCTACGTTGCGTAATGAACGCTGCGTGCGTCGGCCTTTGGATTGCGTACGCTAGTCTTTGTTAGAGACACGTGTACGCAAAACAAAGATCCACCGTAACACAATATACTTTTATCAATGTAAACGATCCCTGATCATCTACCGCGTACCCCACTGGCTTTGCCTTATCTCCCAGGCAAACCTGTGTGTTTGTCTACACTTTTAACTATTACCTCTATCCTTAAACTATGAAATAACAGCAAGTCTCTTTTAGCACTTTTCTATCAACTATAAAAACTGGCAGACAGGATGGTGATATACGACAAATGAAATACACAGATGGAAAAGAAGTGCAGATATATATATGTATGCGTGCGTATATACGCAAGACAGAAGAAAAATAAACAGTTTAAAAAAAAAAAAAAAACACAAGCGTTTTGTTCTTACCTCCGGTTCCCGGATTCCTTCAGCACTCGTTATCTAAGCGAAGCAGACGCTTATCCCGTCAGCACTACGAGACAACCTCCCGCCCTTTGCTGAGGGATAATGTCTGCTGATCTACCTAGTGCAGATATGTGAAGGACAGGACGAGCCGCCAATTGATAAAGCTAAATATTTATCGTATATACAACCCTTTATGAGGTCTAAGAACACTGTACGCTGTTTACTTAAGAAGTACCGTAAGGGTACGCAAGTTGCGTAACGATCGCTCAGCCGTAGGCGAGACGCTCAAGCGTCACGTTCGCTCACGGCCCAGAGATCACAGACAAGCACTCTGTTGGCTATGACTAACGTAATGATTCGCTATGGCGTAGCGGACGCTCGAGACCACGAGGAGATCACCAGCGGCGCAGACGCTCACAACGCTATACCTTTATGTCTAAACCTATTATTAATGAAATACACAGAATACCTTAATGTGAATACAGGGTGTAAGTGCAACCTTGTGTAACCTGACTAACTACAAAGCTGCTTGAGCGTCACCGACGCTCAAGTGAACACTTAAAACTATGAGAAAAATACACAGATACTGGTTTAGGGTCCAAAGCCTATTATCTGTATTATAACTATTATACTTGCAAAAAGAATCACAGTACAAATGATACACTACAATATAACAGAGACTTCCTAACCAAATAACTATACAAGAAATACAATACAATGCTATGTTGATCTAATACAATACAATACTAGTCAATGGGAGATACGAGAGAAGGAAAAGAGAGAGAGAGAGAGAGAGAGAGATATATATGAGAGAAATGGCTCACAGAAAGACAATGATTACGGAGAGAAACTTACGCACAAGGGTAAACGATCGCATGCGCCTGGACATCCAGCACCCGATTTTCAGCAATGAGAACCGTTGAAGAGTGAGAGCTGGATGTGGTCGGCCTGCCTATTTATGCCCCACACACAATGCAATCTTACAGTCCCTACAATCCCATTGTCCATTGGACGTCGGAATTCGGCCCTGCATCATAACAAAAGGTCATAGGTTGATTCATACAGGTGGGCTGTGACGATTTCAAACAGCTCAGGTGGGTGGGGAACTAGGTTTCCCGCCGCATACCTGAGTATGAGTAAATAGTAGAAATGGACATAAACTTCTTATGTCCATAACTATTCGCACGAGCGATTAATACGCTCCAAACCAACACCGGAATATTGCTATTTAAATACTCTTCCGATGGGTACCAAACACTACTGCATGACTCCTGTTAGACCCTTCCTACGATACAAAGAGGGATTCCTCAGCTCAGGGACATTCTATATTAACCAAACTTTCAGAATCTATCAAAGGGACCATGATCTACAAACTACATTAATTGTGAAAATATGTAACGAATGAGTCGCACGCTACGACTACATAAACTCTACCGTAAATACGCATACCGTGCGCCCGCGGGTGCACGCTATTGCGGGTATGCGCCTTCACGGGAGAGCGTACGCATGCGCAGCGCGGACCAGTGTGCGGTGCAAATATGGCAGTGTGTATGGGGATATTTTTCTGACTTTGACAGTATTTACCCCCGCTAATGCCCATCTTTTCCTACGTCCATGTACCCCAAATGTGTACCATTAATGTTTGCACAATGATCACACGTGTTTTTATTAAAAATAAAAAATGTACTGAATAAACGAATAAAATAAACACCAAAAAAATAACCAAATACCCATAAATACCAAACATTTTTAACCATAACTTTAAAAATAAATAAACACCATTTTTTATAACCATGACTATTATACTATTACAACTTTTTTTAAATTTTTCATAACTATTTACACGAAAAACATATACCTACAACTATTTTTTTATTCATTTTTATTTTGTTGTTATGGGTGGTCTTCAGTTTGCCGGCTGTCGGGTTCCCGGCGCAGAGTATACCAGCGCCGGAATCCCGACAGCCGGCATACCGACACCGTTTCTCCCTCTTGGGGGTCCACGACCCCCCTGGAGGGAGAATAGATAGCGTAGAATGCATAGAGCACCACCATGCCCGCAAGTGGTTCATTTGCGCTCACCATGCTGTCGGTATGCCGGCAGTCGGGATTCCGGGGGCCAGTATGCTGTGCGCCGGGACCCCAACAGCCAGCACACCATACTACACCCTTAGTTATGTCTCTGGATAAAGACATAGATTTTGTCACGGGCTTAATTGAATTGTACAGGAGTCATGATTGTCTCTAGAGGGTCACATCCTGTGACTAATCCGCAATGGAGGAGCTCCTGGACTACTGCAGGCTATTCTATGCCTCGGCGACCACAGAGTGGGTCCGGAAGAAACTGCCAAATCTCCGGACAGTGTTCATAAAGGAGCACAAGAAAATTAAGAACTCCAAGAAGTCCGTGGCAGGCACGTCGGAGATCTACCAGCCCAGTCTGTGGTACTTTCCACAGCTCATGTTTCTGGTGGAACAGGAACCTTCCAGATCCGGCTTTTCCTCCCACCCAAGAAGTGAAGGAGTGGACCTGGACGTGGCTGAAGTGTCTCAGGCCGCTTCTGTAATTACATAATTTTTTTTTAATTCAGGCCCATCACTTATTTTTAAAAGGTCTGGTAAAGTTTGTATCACAGCCAGGCCAACTGTGCATTCTCCACTCCCCCACTCCACTTTACCTAATGGCCTCCTGCCAGGGGACCGCACCTACCCCATTAAAATAGGCCAGGTATTTCTCCCTGATCAATTTGTCACGAGCATTTGCCCTAGGGATGGCTAGAGGTGGTTGCACAGAGGACATCTGGACAGCCTCCTTTGGTAAGTCGGGGTCTTCTGGTGCTGCTCCTGTGCCCAATGTCCTATGCTTGGTGGCTTTGTGGTGTAAAAATTTATGTAGGACACAACAAGCGGTCACCACCCAGTCAATTTTTCCCACCTGCAGGTTGACTGCAGTATGGAAAATGCAGAAGTGGTTGGAGAGTATTCCAAAGGTATTTTCCACAATACATCATGCCCTGGATAGCCTGTAGTTGTAGATCCGCTTTGCCTTAGTCAGGTGCCTTTGCAGAAATGGCTTCATAATGTTCTCACATAGTGCAAAGGCCTCATCCGCCACTTACACAAAATTGAGGCCATGCTTGGTTGCCGCCCTAGTAGGCAACTTTAGGGTCTTTGCGGTGAGACTCTCGTAAAATGTCGTATTCAGTAGCGGATCTTGCCACGGGCGCCGCACCAGGGCAAGATCCGCTGCTGCTGTGTGCCCCCCGCTGCCCCCCTGTGGCCGCTGCCCCCCCCCCCCCCCCCCGCTGCCGCTGTGAAGGGAAACTAGACGCGTACGCGTCTAGTTTCCATTCGTGGAGAGGTCCTTTACTGTGCGGTGCGCGATGACGTCATCGCGCACCGCACATCATTTCAGTCTGTACAGGGGGCGTAAATGACCACGCCCCGTGTACAAAGCCACGCCCCCTATTGCCGCCCGGGGCGCACAGAGCGCCAGAACCGGCCCTGGTCGTATTCATCAGAGAGCCACCATCTGGAGCCTGTCCATTCTTACCAACATCGATACAGATGAACTGGTAATTGGCATTCACCACTGCCATCAGCATGATACTGAAGTACCCCTTGTAATTGTAGTACATAGATCCACTGTTGGCAGGAAGGGTTATGCGGACGTGCTTGCCATTAATCGCTCCCCCACAGTTAGGGAAATGCCACCGTTTTCAAACTTCTCTACTATGGATTGCCAGTATTCCACGCTTGCAGGGAGCTAAAAAAAAAAAAAAAAAAAGGAAAATAATGATTAAAACATGTAATAATAGTGCGATTTTTTTAACAAACAGATTGAAAGTGTGGTGGATTTCCCTTGCACCCCGGATTTAAGTATGCTTTGGGACAACGTGGACTCCAGCACCACCCCTGTGACTACACCTATACAAGAAACTACCACAACAGCTCCTTCTGCATGGCCACGTAGCCAGGCTACAAGGAGGCACAGCAGGAAGCAAAAAAAACACAGAGAATAAAGAGGACCTCATATTTGACCAACTGAAACGGTCACTAGCAAAACCACCTGACCGTTTTGATCAGCTTACCGTCTACATGGCAAACTCGATGAGAGAACTGGCCCCCAACCAGGTCCTCCAGCCTGAAAGGCTAATGTGGGAAACCATATACAAAGCACGACAAGGACTCCTCAGTGGTCACTCCCAATCAACCCCAACCTGATCCTCCCACCCAACCCCAACTTGTTCCTACCGCCCAACCAAAGCCTGCCCCCCCCCCCCACACACACACACACACACTTGCTCCTCGGCTATTTATAGCGTCATGTTGGCAGAGGAGGAGGACCTGCCTGATTATTCATCTTGGTAAATGGCAAATAATTCCCTATAAATATGGTGTGGTATGGGTATATGGTGTGTTGTTTGCAGAGTTTTGATGGCTGGATACACACATGCTGTAAAGTGCATAGTCATAGGGCCAGGACCATTAACTCTAGACTTTACAGCATGTGTGTATTCACCCATGCAAATCTGTGACCAGTGCCGTAACTAGACCTTTCGGCGCCTTGTGCCAGAAAGAGAATTGGTGCCTCCTCCACCATATTCGAAACAGGAAAATCACGTGCTGCAGGCATACGCCAAAAACAATTCATGGGGAAAGGGCGTGGCCACAAAAAAGTACCAATTCACATTTCACCACAAAGTAGAGCCCCTATTATAAACTATATGGAATTTAAAGCGCTGAATGGTCTTAGTACCAGTGTAGAGAGAGGGAGTGAGAGAAAGAGAGAGGTGAAGAGGAAGAAAGAGAGGTGTAGGGGAACAGAGAGAGAGATGAGGAGATGGAGGGAAAGAGAAATAGGAAGGTAGACAGAAGGAGAGAAAGAGAGATGGGGAGATGGAGGGAGAGAGTGAGGGAGGGAGGGGGTAGGGGCAGAGAGAGAGAGGGGGAGGCAGAGCGAGAGGAGGGAGAGAGAGGGGGAGATGGAGATGGGGAGCGAGAGAGAGGGGAGTCAGAGAGAGAAGAGATGGAGAGAAAGGGGAGATGGGAAGAGGGGATGAGGAAGAGTTAGGGAGAGAAAGAGGGGGGAGATGGAGGGAGGAAGAGAGAGAAAGGAGGGAGAGCTGGAGGAGGAGAGGAAGAGGGAGGGAGAAGGGTCCGAGAGAGAGATGGTCGAGGGAGCGATGGGGGAGAGGGAGAGAGGGCTGAAAGAGAAAGAGGGCACGATAGAGAGAGGGCAGAGAGAGAGGGGTGGTTTGAGGAAGAGAGTGGGGGCTTTGGGAGGGATAGAGAGAGCTGAGGGAGAGAGAGAGAGGGGCCGAGCCACTTGTACTACACTTGTGTTACTTTTTTCCTACCTGGCCTGGCAGCGGTGGCATGGGCAATTAGTGGCTGCTACTGTGGTGCCAGAAATGGTCAGGGTATGTTTGAGTGGTTGTGTGGAATGTAAGTAGGCACAGAGAAGCCCCTCTTCCCCCTCTGACCAGCCGGCACAGGCAGCATTATTGAATCAGAGCGGAAGAGCTGAGAGAAGGGAGAGCGGCCCATACTACCCCCACCCCCCCAGGCAGGGACCCAACCAAAGTCCCATGCTCCGACATACTGACAGTTGCCGTTCCGGTCCCTGCAGTTCAGGAGCTGGTAACTGTAAATCCCCAGGCTCCTGCAAGTGACAACGCTGCTCCAGTCCATGCAGTTCAGGAGCCGGCAACTGTAAATCCCCCGGCTCCTGCGAGTGACAGCGCTGCTTCAGTCTATGCAGTTCAGGAGCCGGCAACTGTAAATCCTCTGGCTCCTGCGAGTCACTGCGCTGCTATGGTACCCGCAGTTCAGGAGCCGGCAATTGTAAATCTTCGGGTTCCTGCGAGTGACAGCGCCGCTCCGGTTCCTGCACTTCAGTGCGGGGAGCCGGTGTGACAGCGGCAGTAAAGACCCTGGCTCCGATCCCTGCAGTAATAGTCCAGCTGGTGCATACAAAGAGGATAACAGGTGGATGCGGACGGTTGCGCCCACAGGGCAATTGCGCTGTGTGCCACGCACCGTCCGCCCACACCTAGTTACGGCCCTGTCTGTGACCAAAGCACCGTATACCCCACCCAGGTTTGGCGTATACATATATTGCACCATAATTATTGGGAATTATACAACTTTAAAATACAACATTTTTTATATTTATATTTAAAGTATTTCATGACATTTTGGCAATATAATATACATTTGTTAAGGAAACAAAAACAAAAACGTTTACTTTATATAAACATTTTTACTATTTAACTAAACAGGTGCGGTGTGTACCTTTAAAAACTAGTTCTGCACCCCCTTGATGATAGCCTTGCAGGTCTCAGGGATGATATGTCCCAAAGCCTGCGCAGACAAGAAGGCCCCGAATTTCAGATCCTCCAGCGACGGCCCTGCAGCCAGGAACCTCAGGGTAGCCACCAGCCTTTCCTCAGCAGGGATGGCCCTCCGCAGCTTGGTATCTTGCCTCTCAATGTAGGGAGTCACCAGGCCCAGCAACTCCTGGAAGGTAGCGTCATCCATTTGTAGTTAGTTGCGATAGTCCTCGGGGTTGTTCTCCCTAATCTCAGTCAGGAGCAATATGTGAGAGAGAGTCCCCCTCTTCAGCAGCCACTCCTTGGTCCAGCAGGACCTCACCCTCTTCCGTTGCTGATCCCTCTCACGTCTCAACTTCAGAAAGCCATAGGCTTGCAGAAGGTGATAGCGATAAGGATCCATCACAGAACAGGATAAAGAGCACTTTATTCAGAAAAACCAAACAAAGCAAATCATGGTAGCAATGTGGAACGCTCAGCAGGTATAAACCAGCTTCACTAATAACAGAGCAGAGTGTTCACAGACTTAAAATGGCACCTGCTTTATACAGCACTGTTTATGCCACCCCCTTCCCCTAGCACCCTGAAGGCCATCCCAGCAGATATATTGCATAGTACATGTGTATGCACTGCGATAAATCCCATGTCATTTGTCGCCGCTTGATAAATTGTATGTGATAAATGTCATGTAATATATATCCCATCGACGAATTAACGTGGCAGAGGGGTTCATATCCACAAGAATCTCACAATAGAACAGAGAAATATACCAAACTGGTGATCCGCTCCCTGTTCAGCGCTGATTGTCTACTTTAAGTAGACCATTAATTGGGGTACGAGGCTATTTTACAGAAAACCACTTCTTTATTTTTATTATTGTTTTACAATATCACACTATGTTTGTGTTTTATGTTGTTTTGCAAGGTCACGTCTACTTCTTGACCAGGGGTGTGTAACAACCTTATGAATATTTCATGAGAAGCGCCTGTGAGACAGTGAGGCATGTAAAGAGGGTGGTGCTGTCACCACTGGCCTGACCTGTTCCCCACCTAGTCTCTGAGTCCGAGTCTGTGTTCGCCCCATCTGTGCCCTCTAACTTTTTTGGCACCTGGAGCTCGTGCTCCACTGGAGCCACCCTCGCTACACCCCTGCAAGTACCATATCAGATGGAAGCACTCCCGGGGAGCTGCCGGTTGAGTTCAAGGGAAATCGGATCCGACTTGTGCCTCAGACAAGTCGCAGTAATGTATGGGGGCCTTTAGAATTCTGTAGCTTAGATTTCTCTAGCTTTCTATGTAAGGGCAGATCACTCGATGAATAGAGCGTCTGACTGCAATGACACAGGCGATGGGTACGAGTCCTAGGTATGTTAGCATCTTGAAATGTAATAAAGAACAGCGCGACTGAATAACATAGAGCTCTCAAGTTAAGTTCATGAATGTTTTATATGTATTAGGGACGGAAGGGGCGGGGGAAGAAGACATCGGGCGGTCAGGAGATGCTGGGCTTCAAAAAGGGGGGAAGCTACAAGTAAAAGTAATTAAAACAGATAATTGACAAGTGTCGCCAACAGCGCCCCCTACCCTGCAGCGCTATGTGCGGTGGCACACTCCTAGTTATGGCCCTGGTTGGATATGTCTATTTGAGAAGTAAAAAACATATGTCAGGTATCTGGTGAAAATACGCGATGCCAGGTTACGTTCACAGACGTTTCTTTATGTCCACAGATGAATTACATATAGTGGAATTGTGAACTCACCTTTCTTGAGCTTTAGAGTACAATTTAATGCAGTCAGTGACTTTGATCCATGTTACTCATTCCTCCATAAATTTATATAATCATAGAGCTATTTTATATATACCTTTTATTATATTTGAATGCAATCAATTGCTTACTATGTGCTAAATGTTACTCAGAGTAATGAATAAATGTTATTTTCTTTATTATATACAAGTATGTTGATATTATTTCAGCCAAAACTGTTTTTTTGTATTAAAAAGCGCAGGGCCACTAATATCTTGTTTTGCTATGTTTTGTTATCCTTCATTGGATAACATTTCTTACTAAAGTGTGCGGCCACAGGCATACCTGGATGTCTGCAGATGTGGATAGTCAAATTAGAACATATACATAGAAAGATCTTTTTCAGCGCCTGAAAAGTAGGACAAATTATAATTTGCTCAAATTTCCTTGTTTTTGATTACTCTTTAATTATGTTGTATTCATGGTTACATAGAGTTATTAAAGTCCTTTATGCTTGATTGATGTCACTGGTCCTAGAGGACAGGTAGGCTGCATTCTCATAAATATTACAAGAGCTCACACAATGACGGCCTCCGCTGTAGGTGACAAGTGCACTGAAATATTTGTTACAAATTTCTAGAGAACAAAAAAAAATATTATTACCAAGAAAAATTGGGCAATATCCTGAGTGTCATATATTGGGTGCAGCTGACAGCAGATATATTTCATTTGTGCATGCGACAGGCTGCGCAACTTGTCCAAACCGTTTACCTACACGATCTAGAACATTTCCATTAATATAATTTATTCCTTAGTGAGTTTTTACTGTCACACTACAAGTTATGTCATTCTGATTGGAAATGAATGATGAAAATTGTTGCTCACCGAGAATCAACATGCTCCCTTCTTTTTTGCATGTGTGTCTCCTGGCCTAAGTAATGAAATCATTCAATCCATGCAAAATAATTAATAATGAAGATTAAAAGCCCATAGCAGAATGTGCTTCTATGTAAAGATATTAGAAACTGATTAGATGATAGATAGATAGATAGATAGATAGATAGATAGATAGATAGATAGATTTTTTATTTTTACACACCTTATAAGTGCAACCAGAAGCTGAAAGCATTGTGCATGTGTAAGGCTGGATTAAAATTTGTGGGGGCCCCAGGGCAAGTGACTAACGACCAATAAAATTGTCAAAATAATATACTGGTCTTGTCGGTAATGGCAATGCCTGAACCCCCTTCATAGTCCTGGTACCAAGTGTTCAACTTGCTTCTCCGCGTCTACTATATTTCTTTAACAGAGAGAAGAAACAGTTTAAAACAACACAGACATAACTCATTGACACCATACTGTACAGAGAAAATCCCAGTAACCACCATACAGTACATAGAGCATGCCAGTGACCGCCATACAGTAGAGCATCTCAGTGAACACCATTTAGTACAAACAACATCCCAGTAACTGCCATACAGTACATATAGCATTAAAGTTACTAGTGTGAGTGGGAATCTGATTGACGTGAACAAGAGGAAACTGTAGATTATTATTATTATTATTATTATTATTATCATGCTTTATTTATATGGTGCCACAAGGGATCCGCAGCGCCCATTACACAGTACATAATCAAATGAGAAAACAAGAAAACAGCACTTACAGTTCAAGACAATATAGGACAGGTACAGAAAACCCGGGGCTAGGTGCCATCAAAGGCAGTATAGAGTATATGATTTTGTAAGTAAGAAAAGGAAAGGCACATGAGGAAAGAATTCCCTGCTCTTGCGAGCTTACAATCTAAAAAGTGAGGGGCTAACAGACCGGGGCGACACAGAATGGGTAGACAGTGAGCATAGACAAGAGGGTTAGGAGGAGAGTTGGCTGGGTTTGGTGAAGAAGTGGGTCTTGAGAGCCCGTTTGAAGTGGGTCTTGAGAGTCCGTTTGAAGTTTTGTAGAGAGGTGGAGAGTTGGATGGGGAGAGGTAGAGCATTCCAGAGATAGGGAGCAGCACGTGCAAAATCTTGTAGGTAGGAGTGGGAGGAGGTAATCAGTTGGCAGGAGAGACAGCGTGCATTAGCAGAGCGAAGAGGACGGGGGGGAATGTAAAGAGAGATTAGGTCAGAGATGTAAGAGGGAGAAGAGTGGGTGAGGGCTTTGTAGGTGAGTGTGAAGATGCCTGCTGTTGTAATCCAGGGACCAGTAAAACCTTCCTAAGAGTTCTTTAATTAAGCACTGGTTTTAACACTACACTGTCTGATAATAAATATGCCTTGTGACTTGTCCCATAGTCTAGGTTAGGGTCTAAATTGATGACCACTAATCATTCTTCTTGAGTCAACCTTAAATCTATAAGGACCTATAAAAAAAACACCATCCTGATGACTAAGAAATAAATTCTTAGTAGAGCCACGCCCAAACACAGGGGCGGATTGGGATGGAAAACCAGCCCAGAAAATTTATGGAAGCAGCCCCAATGAGGATGTGGTCTGAGGAGGAGGCAAGATCTCTTGAGGGGGGCGGGATTCCTCCTCATAGGGCCTCATTGTATGCCTTTCATATTTTGCTGGGAACTAAAAGTGGCCCTGTAAGATTTTGTAGAAATGGCCCGACATGGGCCCTCATTCCGAGTTGTTCGCTCGCAAGCTGCTTTTAGCAGCTTTGCACACGCTAAGCCGCCGCCTACTGGGAGTGAATCTTAGCTTAGCAAAATTGCGAACGAAAGATTCTCAAAATTGCGAATAGAAATTTCTAAGCAGTTTCTGAGTAGTTCGACACTTACTCTGCCACTGCGATCAGTTCAGTCAGTTTCGTTCCTGGTTTGACGTCACAAACACACCCAGCGTTCGCCCAGACACTCCCCCGTTTCTCCAGCCACTCCCGCGTTTTTCCCAGAAACGGCAGCGTTTTTTCACACACTCCCATAAAACGGCCAGTTTCCGCCCAGAAACACCCACTTCCTGTCAATCACACAACGATCACCAGAACGAAGAAAAAAACCTCGTAATGCCGTGAGTAAAATACCAAACTTCTTAGCAAATTTACTTGGCGCAGTCCCAGTGTGAACATTGCGCATGCACAGTTTGCAGAAAATCGCTGCGATGCGATGAAAAAGAACGAGCGAACAACTCGGAATGAGGGCCATGGGCAGTATCAGAGGTATAACATACCGTGCAGCCATGGCAGCATCACTGGATTGCAGAGTTACTGTACTGCATTGATGGAATAACACAATGAATGGGGACAGTGTGTCACATGCCATAGGCGGCGTTCACCGCGCTTACCCCTGCGTGCCTGCTGGTCTGTGTTGCGGCCTCCGCCTTCGGTGGTCCACGGGCTCCGGCGTCTGGCTGGCGCGGCTCCCGGCGGTTCCCCGGGGCAGGGGCGCCGCCATGACACCCGGCATCACGTGGGCGGGGAGCAGGTGACGTCATCAGACTGTTCCGCCAATCCAGCGGAGGCGCAAGATTCAAAGTCAGACGCCGGGCAGAGCCTCGGCGCCTGAGTATCGTCTTCTCCCCTGACGTGGATGCCAGTGCTCTTGTTCCCAACGTATCTCTCTGCAGTCGTACCCAGTGTCTCCGGCACTTCCAGGTGCCAGTTGCTGCACAGTTCAGCGTATACCGCGGCTGGTGTGTTTCTCTGCAATCCAATCACCAGTGCTTCTTGGAGTCAGCGTGTGCTGTGGGCTAATCACCGCTCTCAAGTCATACAAATCATCAGTGTCTTTAATCACCGCTCTCAAGTCATACAAATCATCAGTGTCTTTAACCACCGCTCCCAAGTTTTGCAAGTTGCCAGTGTCTTTAACCACCGCTCTCAAGTTCTACAAATCATCAGTGTCTTTAATCACCGCTCTCAAGTCATACAAATCATCAGTGTCTTTAACCACCGTTCTCAAGTTCTTCAAATCATCAGTGTCTTTAACCACCGTTCTCAAGTTCTACAAATCATCAGTGTCTTTAACCACCGTTCTCAAGTTCTACAAATCATCAGTGTCTTTAACCACCGCTCTCAAGTTTTATAACTCATCAGTGTCTTTAGTCACCGCTCTCAAGTCATACAAATCATCAGTGCCTTTAACCACCGCTCACAAGTGTTTCAAATCGTCAGAGTCTTTAACCACCGTTCACCAGTTCTTCAAATCACCAGTATCTTTAAAAACATCACTTACAAGTTCTTCGGTCATTATTATCTTGTACCAACACTCACAAGTACTTCTTTTCCTGGAATCCTTAGCATTGCTTACAAGTTCTCCTATAGGCCTGGACATTTCCCATACGTTCCTTCTCTGCCATGTGACATTGTGTTGCTCTCTTCCTGCAATAAAGTTCTTTAATATTTTCACCAAGCTTTACTGTCAGAGTCCTGTATGAGGAAGACCTATATTAAGCCATCCCTTTTCCGATCCAACTGTGGTTCCTCTCCTCTACCATCGGGAGAACCCCCGAGTTCACAACACCCCCAACCTAGGTCAGTGACACAATGCAGTGTACTGAGTGCGGTGAGCTGCCTGTCCTATGGCGGGTGGGGCTACATGACAACACACAAAACAGGACCCACAGACACATCAGCCTACCAGGAATCTTCCTGGTGAGCCCTATGGCCGTCACACCTGTTAACCCCAATTAAACCGCAGGAAGTGCAAGTACCTGGAGATGCATCATCATATCTATTTATCAATGATGTTCGGTCAGAAACTCCAGTATACTTAAGAGTTTTGACTATAAAAATTATGTGAAAAATACAAAGATATATTATAACTATCTTCTCTGTATTATTCTAATCATTTTTATAGTCAAAACTCTGGAGTATACTGAAGTCTGTACCTTGTCCGCACATCTCTGATCAAAACTCACCCAATTTCCAGCAGTATATACTGCTGCACTTTTGTATAATGCCCACATGTACCCTTGGTTTCATATATGTGTGTAAATCTAGTTCTGATACTTGCCAGTGCCTCCCCAGCCATTTACCTCACTGCTACTCATCTATCTAGGGCTGATAAGTATTCTTTCTCATACGTCCTAGAGGATGCTGGGGACGACATCAAGACCATGGGGTATAGACGGGATCCGCAGGAGACATGGGCACTCTAAAGACTTTTCATTGGGTGTGAACTGGCTCCTCCCTCTATGCCCCTCCTCCAGACCTCAGTTTTAGAAATGTGCCCAGGTCGACTGGATGCACTCTGAGGAGCTCTACTGAGTTTCTCTGAAAAGACTTATGTTAGGATTTTTATTTTCAGGGAGAACTGCAATCATCAGACTCCCTGCTTCGTGGGACTGAGGGGGCAGAAGTAGGAACCAACTTCCTAAAGAGTTTCATGGCTCTGCTTCTGGCTGACAGGACACCATTAGCTCCTGAAGTGAACTGAACGCTAGCTGTGCCTAGATGCTCACTCCCACAGCATGCCGTCATCCCCCTCACAAAGCCAGAAGTCAGAAGACAGGTGAGTGTTAGAAGACAGATCTTCAATCAAGAAAGTGATGGCTAAAGGTACCGCACGGCTGGCGGGAGCGCAGCGCGCCATGTTGTCCACACATACACGGGCACTGCAAGGTGCAGGGTGTGGGGGGGCGCCCTAGGCAGCATGAAACCTATGGAAACTGGCATAAATAAGGGGCATAAGTTGCTGAGGCACAGTCCTACCCCCGCCAGTATAAAAAATTACCTCATAAAAGCTGAGGAGAAACACACCATTGAAGAGTGGAGCTTCCTCCTCAGCACCATTTTCTCTCTCTCCTCAGGCTTCAGAGACAACACTGGTCCTCCTCCACTACTGAACAAGTATCAGGGTGCAAAACAGGGGGGGCCACAGTGAATTTGGTGCTATATAATTGTGTGATTAACATTATAAAAGCGCTGAATGTCAGTGGGCATTTTGTGTTCACAGACATTGTGTTACTGGCGCTGGGTTGTGAACTGGCAAAATCCTATCTGTGTCCCTCTGACAGATTTTACTGTGGGTCTGTCCCCTATAAATACCGGAGTGTCTGTGGTGTGGTTCTACACGTGTGTGACATGTCTGTGGCAGGGAACTCTGTGGAGACATGTTAGGGACACAGAGGTGTAATATGACACCAAGAGCCTGACTGGGTGAAAGGTTACATGATAGTGTGAATCATATCAGTAAGAGGTTAGACTGAATCTCATACAGAAAATGAAAATAATCTGTTGAAGATGTGATTTTTAATAGTTCTGCCTTTCATCCACAGGGACCTTTCTGGGTCACATACAAATTTGCACAAGTAGTACAAACTGATACCGACACGGACTCTGATTCCTGTGTCGACAGTAGTGATTCCAGGGGAATAGGTCCTAAGTTACCAAAAAAGCATTCAAAACATGTTTTAGCTATAAAGGAGGTGTTAGAAGTTACGAAGCCCCCTCTTTTACCACAAGGAGAGGGTTTACTTTAGTAAAGAAGTAATGTAATTTTCCCTCCACCTCAGGTCTGATTTAACCTGAAAAGAAATTTCTGATTCCCAAAAGGATAGCAGGTATCTTACCTTTTTCCAAAAAAGGTGGGAGTCACCCCGCATTTTAGACAGGGCCCTGTCATAAAAGAGAAAAGGTGTTTCTCCCTGCGCCTGGAATGGCTTCACTTAAGGAGCCGACAGACCGCAAGTGAGTGAGGTGATCTATTGATGTGGCCAATGGGACACTACTCAGGCCTACCATTGTCTGTGTGTGGGTGAGTAGTGCTATTGAAAAGTGGTCAGAAAACTTTTCATTAGACATTGACACAATAGATGGAGACGAGATACTCCTAACGTTAGGTTATATCAAAAACGCTGCTGCGTACGTACTAGAAACCATGAAATATATTGGTCTCTTGGGATCAAGAACAGCTACCATGGCAGTATCGACTCGGAGGGTGTTGTGGATTCGCCAGTGGAATGCTGATGCAGATTCCACAAGA
Organism: Pseudophryne corroboree; assembly: GCF_028390025.1. Lineage (NCBI taxonomy): Eukaryota > Metazoa > Chordata > Amphibia > Anura > Myobatrachidae > Pseudophryne > Pseudophryne corroboree. The sequence goes on from NC_086445.1 coordinate 147,886,420, forward strand.
AATATGGAGGCTCTCCCGTATAAAGGTGAGGCCTTGTTTGGTGATGGGCTGGATGCGTTAGTCTCGGCGGCTACCGCAGGTAAGTCGACATTCTTGCCTTATGCTCCTACACCGGCGAAAAAGATACATCACTCTCACATGCAGTCCTTTCGGCCCAACAAATACAAAAAGGCCAAAGGTTCCCCCTTTTTTTGCAGGTAGGGGAAGGGGAAAAGGAAATCCGCAGCGTCTTACGACCACCCCTGCTTCTGCCAAATCTGCAGCTTAACGCTGGGGCTCCCTTGCGGGAGTCCGCTCGGGTGGGAGCACGTCTGAAACTTTTCAGCCAAATCTGGATTCAATCTGGCCTGGAACAATGGGTCTTACAAATAGTGTCCCATGGGTACAAACTAGAGTTTCAAGACGTCCCCCCATGCCGATTTTTCAAATCAACCTTGCCAGCTTCTCTTCCGGGAAGAGAGGCAGTAACAACGGCAATTCAAAAATTATGTCAGGATCAGGTCATTGTCCTGGTACCCTTGGCACAGCAAGGAGAAGGTTTTTATTCAAGCCTCTTCGTAGTTCCGAAGCCGGACGGCTCGGTCAGACCGCTTTTAAACCTGAAAAATCTGCATCTCTACCTGAAAAGGTTCAAGTTCAAGATGGAATCCCTGAGGGTAGTGATTTCCAGTCTGGAGGAGGGGGACTTCATGGTGTCAGTAGACATAAAGGAGTTCCCATTTATCCTCCTCACCAAGCTTATCTAAGATTCGCAGTACAGGATTGCCGTTACCAGTTCCAGACGTTGCCGTTCGGACTCTCCACAGCACCAAGGGTATTTACTAGTGATGAGCACCGGAAATTTTTCGGGTTTTGGGTTCGGTTCCGCGGCCGTATTTTGGGTTCGAACGCGTTTTGGCAAAACCTCACCGAATTTTTTTTGTCGGATTCGGGTGTGTTTTGGATTCGGGTGTTTTTTTCAAAAAACCCTAAAAACAGCTTAAATCATAGAATTTGGGGGTCATTTTGATCCCAAAGTATTATTAACCTCAATAACCATAATTTCCACTCATTTTCAGTCTATTCTGAACACCTCACACCTCACAATATTATTTTTAGTCCTAAAATTTGCACCGAGGTCGCTGGATGGCTAAGCTAAGCGACCCAAGTGGCCGACACAAACACCTGGCCCATCTAGGAGTGGCACTGCAGTGTCACGCAGGATGGCCCTTCCAAAAAACACTCCCCAAACAGCACATGACGCAAAGAAAAAAAGAGGCGCAATGAGGTAGCTGTGTGAGTAAGCTAAGCGACCCTAGTGGCCGACACAAACACCTGGCCCATCTAGGAGTGGCACTGCAGTATCACGCAGGATGGCCCTTCCAAAAAACACTCCCCAAACAGCACATGACGCAAAGAAAAAAAGAGGCGCAATGAGGTAGCTGTGTGAGTAAGCTAAGCGACCCTAGTGGCCGACACAAACACCGGGCCCATCTAGGAGTGGCACTGCAGTGTCACGCAGGATGGCCCTTCCAAAAAACACTCCCCAAACAGCACATGACGCAAAGAAAAAAAGAGGCGCAATGAGGTAGCTGACTGTGTGAGTAAGCTAAGCGACCCTAGTGGCCGACACAAACACCTGGCCCATCTAGGAGTGGCACTGCAGTGTCACGCAGGATGGCCCTTCCAAAAAACACCCCCCAAACAGCACATGACGCAAAGAAAAATGAAAGAAAAAAGAGGTGCAAGATGGAATTGTCCTTGGGCCCTCCCACCCACCCTTATGTTGTATAAACAGGACATGCACACTTTAACCAACCCATCATTTCAGTGACAGGGTCTGCCACACGACTGTGACTGAAATGACGGGTTGGTTTGGACCCCCACCAAAAAAGAAGCAATTAATCTCTCCTTGCACAAACTGGCTCTACAGAGGCAAGATGTCCACCTCATCATCATCCTCCGATATATCACCGTGTACATCCCCCTCCTCACAGATTATCAATTCGTCCCCACTGGAATCCACCATCTCAGCTCCCTGTGTACTTTGTGGAGGCAATTGCTGCTGGTGAATGTCTCCACGGAGGAATTGATTATAATTCATTTTAATGAACATCATCTTCTCCACATTTTCTGGATGTAACCTCGTACGCCGATTGCTGACAAGGTGAGCGGCGGCACTAAACACTCTTTCGGAGTACACACTTGTGGGAGGGCAACTTAGGTAGAATAAAGCCAGTTTGTGCAAGGGCCTCCAAATTGCCTCTTTTTCTTGCCAGTATAAGTACGGACTGTCTGACGTGCCTACTTGGATGCGGTCACTCATATAATCCTCCACCATTCTTTCAATGGGGAGAGAATCATATGCAGTGACAGTAGACGACATGTCCGTAATCGTTGTCAGGTCCTTCAGTCCGGACCAGATGTCAGCATCAGCAGTCGCTCCAGACTGCCCTGCATCACCGCCAGCGGGTGGGCTCGGAATTCTGAGCCTTTTCCTCGCACCCCCAGTTGCGGGAGAATGTGAAGGAGGAGATATTGACAGGTCGCGTTCCGCTTGACTTGACAATTTTGTCACCAGCAGTTCTTTGAACCCCAGCAGACTTGTGTCTGCCGGAAAGAGAGATCCAAGGTAGGTTTTAAATCTAGGATCGAGCACGGTGGCCAAAATGTAGTGCTCTGATTTCAACAGATTGACCACCCGTGAATCCTTGTTAAGCGAATTAAGGGCTGCATCCACAAGTCCCACATGCCTAGCGGAATCGCTCTGTGTTAGCTCCTCCTTCAATGTCTCCAGCTTCTTCTGCAAAAGCCTGATGAGGGGAATGACCTGACTCAGGCTGGCAGTGTCTGAACTGACTTCACGTGTGGCAAGTTCAAAAGGTTGCAGAACCTTGCACAACGTTGAAATCATTCTCCACTGCGCTTGAGACAGGTGCATTCCACCTCCTATATCGTGCTCAGTTGTATAGGCTTGAATGGCCTTTTGCTGCTCCTCCAACCTCTGAAGCATATAGAGGGTTGAATTCCACCTCGTTACCACTTCTTGCTTCAGATGATGGCAGGGCAGGTTCAGGCGTTTTTGGTGGTGCTCCAGTCTTCTGTACGTGGTGCCTGTACGCCGAAAGTGTCCCGCAATTCTTCTGGCCACCGACAGCATCTCTTGCACGCCCCTCTCGTTTTTTAAATAATTCTGCACCACCAAATTCAAGGTATGTGCAAAACATGGGACATGCTGGAATTTGCCCAGATTTAATGCACACACAATATTGCTGGCGTTGTCCGATGCCACAAATCCACAGGAGAGTCCAATTGGGGTAAGCCATTCTGCGATGATCTTCCTCAGTTGCCGTAAGAGGTTTTTAGCTGTGTGCGTATTCTGGAAAGCGGTGATACAAAGCGTAGCCTGCCTAGGAAAGAGTTGGCGTTTGCGAGATGCTGCTACTGGTGCCGCCGCTGCTGTTCTTGCGGCGGGAGTCCATACATCTACCCAGTGAACTGTCACAGTCATATAGTCCTGAGCCTGCCCTGCTCCACTTGTCCACATGTCCGTGGTTAAGTGGACATTGGGTACAACTGCATTTTTTAGGACACTGGTGAGTCTTTTTCTGAGGTCTGTGTACATTTTCGGTATCGCCTGCCTAGAGAAATGGAACCTAGATGGTATTTGGTACCGGGGACACAGTACCTCCAACAAGTCTCTAGTTGCCTCTGCAGTAATGATGGATACCGGAACCACGTTTCTCACCGCCCAGGATGCCAAGGCCTCAGTCATCCGCTTTGCAGCAGGATGACTGCTGTGATATTTCATCTTCCTCGCAAAGGACTGTTGGACAGTCAATTGCTTGGTGGAAGTAGTAAAAGTGGTCTTACGAGTACGACTTCCCCTCTGGGATGACCATCGACTCCCAGCAGCAACAACAGCAGCGCCAGCAGCAGTAGGCGTTACACGCAAGGATGCATCGGAGGAATCCCAGGCAGGAGAGGACTCGTCAGAATTGCCAGTGGCAGTGACATGGCCTGCAGGACTATTGGCATTCCTGGGGAAGGAGGAAATTGACACTGAGGGAGTTGGTGGGGTAGTTTGCGTGAGCTTGGTTACAAGAGGAAGGGATTTACTGGTCAGTGGACTGCTTCCGCTGTCGCCCAAAGTTTTTGAACTTGTCACTGACTTATGATGAATGCGCTGCAGGTGACGTATAAGGGAGGATGTTCCGAGGTGGTTAACGTCCTTACCCCTACTTATTACAGCTTGACAAAGGCAACACACGGCTTGACAAATGTTGTCCGCATTTCTGTTGAAATACTTCCACACCGAAGAGCTGATTTTTTTGGGTATTTTCACCAGGCATGTCAATGGCCCTATTCCTCCCACGGACAACAGGTGTCTCCCGGGTGCCTGACTTAAACAAACCACCTCACCATCAGAATCCTCCTGGTCAATTTCCTCCCCAGCACCAGCAACACCCATATCCTCCTCATCCTGGTGTACTTCAACACTGACATCTTCAATCTGACTATCAGGAACTGGACTGCGGGTGCTCCTTCCAGCACTTGCAGGGGGCGTGCAAATGGTGGAAGGCGCATGCTCTTCACGTCCAGTGTTGGGAAGATCAGGCATCGCAAACGACACAATTGGACTCTCCTTGTGGATTTGTGATTTCGAAGAACGCACAGTTCTTTGCTGTGCTTTTCCCAGCTTGAGTCTTTTCATTTTTCTAGCGAGAGGCTGAGTGCTTCCATCCTCATGTGAAGCTGAACCACTAGCCATGAACATAGGCCAGGGCCTCAGCCGTTCCTTGCCACTCCGTGTGGTAAATGGCATATTGGCAAGTTTACGCTTCTCCTCCAACAATTTTATTTTAGATTTTTGAATCCTTTTTTTACTGATATTTGGTGTTTTGGATTTTACATGCTCTGTACTATGACATTGGGCATCGGCCTTGGCAGACGACGTTGCTGGCATTTCATCGTCTCGGCCATGACTAGTGGCAGCAGCTTCAGCACGAGGTGGAAGTCGATCTTGATCTTTCCCTATTTTTGGAACCTCAACATTTTTGTTCTTCATATTTTAATAGGCACAACTAAAAGGCACCTCAGGTAAACAATGGAGATGGATGGATACTAGTATACTTATGGATGGACGAGCGACTGCCGACACAGAGGTAGCTACAGCCGTGGACTACCGTACTGCGTCTGCTGCTAATATAGACTGGATGATAATGATATAAAAAATATATATATATATCACTACTGCAGCCGGACAGGTATATATTATATAATGACGGACCTGCTGGACACTGTCAGCTCAGCACTGCAGACTCCTAAAGTAAGCTACTAGTATCAAGAAGATAGAAAAAAAAAAACACCACGGGTAGGTGGTATACAATTATGGATGGACGAGCGACTGCCGACACAGAGGTAGCTATAGCCGTGGACTACCGTACTGCGTCTGCTGCTAATATAGACTGGATGATAATGAGATATAAAATATATATATATCACTACTGCAGCCGGACAGGTATATATTATATAATGACGGACCTGCTGGACACTGTCAGCTCAGCACTGCAGACTCCTAAAGTAAGCTACTAGTAGTATCAAGAAGATAGAAACAAACAAAAAAACACCACAGGTAGGTGGTATACAATTATGGATGGACGAGCGACTGCCGACACAGAGGTAGCTACAGCCGTGGACTACCGTACTGTGTCTGCTGCTAATATAGACTGGATGATAATGATATAAAAAATATATATATATCACTACTGCAGCCGGACAGGTATATATTATATAATGACGGACCTGCTGGACACTGTCAGCTCAGCACTGCAGACTCCTAAAGTAAGCTACTAGTATCAAGAAGATAGAAAGAAAAAAAACACCACGGGTAGGTGGTATACAATTATGGATGGACGAGCGACTGCCGACACAGAGGTAGCTACAGCCGTGGACTACCGTACTGCGTCTGCTGCTAATATAGACTGGATGATAATGATATAAAAAATATATATATATATCACTACTGCAGCCGGACAGGTATATATTATATAATGACGGACCTGCTGGACACTGTCAGCTCAGCACTGCAGACTCCTAAAGTAAGCTACTAGTATCAAGAAGATAGAAAAAAAAAAAACACCACGGGTAGGTGGTATACAATTATGGATGGACGAGCGACTGCCGACACAGAGGTAGCTACAGCCGTGGACTACCGTACTGCGTCTGCTGCTAATATAGACTGGATGATAATGATATAAAAATATATATATATCACTACTGCAGCCGGACAGGTATATATTATATAATGACGGACCTGCTGGACACTGTCAGCTCAGCACTGCAGACTCCTAAAGTAAGCTACTAGTATCAAGAAGATAGAAAAAAAAAACACCACGGGTAGGTGGTATACAATTATGGATGGACGAGCGACTGCCGACACAGAGGTAGCTACAGCCGTGGACTACCGTACTGCGTCTGCTGCAGTGCTAATATAGACTGGATGATAATGATATAAAAAATATATATATATCACTACTGCAGCCGGACAGGTATATATTATATAATGACGTACCTGCTGGACACTGTCAGCAGAATGCGTTTATAGAATAAAAACACCACACGACGAGTGTTTAACTTTTTCAGGCAGACAATCACAATATACTGGTGGTCAGTGGTCACTGGTCAGTCACACTGGCAGTGGCACTCTGGCAGCAAAAGTGTGCACTGTTAAAATATGTACTCCAGCTATAACTGCTCCCCAGTCTCCCCCACAATTAAGCTGTGTGAGCAGTGAGCACTCAGCACAGTCAGATATACAGTATTACATAGATGATGCAGCACACTGAGGGCACACTGAGGCTGAGCACAGATATGGTATGTGACTGTGTCACACTGTGTATCGTTTTTTTTCAGGCAGAGAACGGATTAATTAAACTGGTGGTCACTGGTCACACTATCAGCAAGTAGTACTCCTAATATGCTCCCCAAAATTAGTAAATCAAGTGTCTCTACTACTCTCTAGTCTACTCTAAACGGAGAGGACGCCAGCCACGTCCTCTCCCTATCAATCTCAATGCACGTGTGAAAATGGCGGCGACGCGCGGCTCCTTATATAGAATCCGAGTCTCGCGATAGAATCCGAGCCTCGCGAGAATCCGACAGCGGGATGATGACGTTCGGGCGCGCTCGGGTTAACCGAGCAAGGCGGGAAGATCCGAGTCTGCCTCGGACCCGTGTAAAAAGCGTGAAGTTCGGGGGGGTTCGGTTTCCGAGAAACCGAACCCGCTCATCACTAGTATTTACCAAGGTGATGGTGGAGATGATGGTCCTCCTTCGTTAAAAAGGAGTCAATATAATTCCTTATCTGGACGATCTCCTGATAAAAGCGAGATCCAGGGAACAGTTGGTGCAGAACATCGCACTCTCCCTGTCAATACTCCAACAACACGGTTGGATCATGAATTTTCCAAAGTCGCAGTTGGAACCGATGACAAGATTGTCCTTTTTGGGTATGATTCTGGACACAGAAGTACGGAGAGTATTTGTTCTAGTGGAAAAGGCTCTGGAAATCCAGAAAATGGTCAAACAAATATTGAAACCAACAAGGGTGTCGATCCATCAATGCATTCGGTTGTTGGGGAAAATGGCAGCGGCCTACGAGGCCATACAGTTTGGCCGATTTCATGCCAGAGTATTCCAGTGGGACCTGTTGGACAAGTGGTCCGGATCCCACCTACACATGCACCGGAAAATAATCCTGTCCCCCAAAGCCAGGATTTCGCTCTTGTGGTGGCTACACAGTTCTCACCTACTAGAGGGACGCAGGTTTGGGATTCACGACTGGGTCCTAATAACCACGGATGCAAGTCTCCGAGGCTGGGGAGCTGTCACACAGGGGGAAAGTTTCCAAGCAAAATTGTCAAGTCAGGAACCCTGCCTTCACATAAACGTTCTGGAATTGAGAGCCATTTACAACGGCCTTCTACAAGCGGTACATCTTCAAGATCCCGTACAGATCCAGTCAGACAATGTAACAGCAGTCGCGTACATAAACAGGCAAGGCGGAACGAAAAGCAGAGCGGCAATGGCAGAGGTGACAAGGATTCTCCTCTGGGCAGAAAGACATGTTAGAGCTCTGTCGGCAATTTTCATTCCGGAAGTGGACAACTGGGAAGCAGACTTCCTCAGCAGACACGATCTCCATCCAGGAGAGTGGGGCCTCCACCAAGAAGTCTTCGCAGAGGTGACAAGTCTTTGGGGAGTTCCTCAAGTAGACATGATGGCATCTCGTCTAGACAAGAAGCTTCAGAGATATTGTTCCTGGTCGAGAGACCCTCAAGCAACAGCAGTGGATGCACTGGTGACCCAGTGGGTGTTTCGGTCGGTATATGTTTTCCCTCCACTTCCACTGATTCCAAAAGTTCTCAAAATAATAAGAAGAACAAGAGTTTGAGCAATCTTCATTGCCCCAGACTGGCCAAGGAGGGCTTGGTATCCAGATCTTCAGGAGTTGCTCATAGAAGATCCTCGGCCTCTTCCTCCTCGAGAGGACCTACTACAGCAGGGGCCGTGTGTGTATCAAGACTTACCGCAGCTACATGTGACGGCATGGCTGTTGAGCGTAGGATCCTAGCCCGAAAGGGTATTCCTAAGGAAGTCATCCCCACTCTTATTCAGGCCAGGAAAGGAGTAACGTCTAAACATTACCACCATATTTGGAGAAAATATGTGTCTTGGTGTGAATCCAAGAAAGCTCCTATGGAAGAGTTTGAGTTGGGACGTTTTCGCCATTTTCTGCAGGCTGGTGTGGATGCGGGCCTTAGATTGGGGTCAATCAAGGTCCAGATTTCGGCCTTATCAGTTTTCTTTCAAAAACAATTGGCCTCCTTTCCAGAAGTTCAGACGTTCGTGAACGGGGTTCTGCACATCCAGCCTCAATTTGTGCCTCCAGTGGCACCATGGGACCGTAATGTGGTGTTGCAGTTCCTTCAATCAGATTGGTTTGAACCTCTGCAGGAGATAAAATTGAAGTTTCTCACTTGGAAAGTGGTGATGCTTTTGGCCTTGGCATCCGCAAGGCGGGTGTATGAGTTGGGGGCCTTGTCTCACAAGAGCCCTTACCTGATCTTCCATGAAGATAGGGCAGAGTTAAGAACTCGTCAACAATTTCTTCCAAAGGTGGTTTCGTCCTTCCACATAAACCAACCTATTGTGGTGCCAGTAGCTACTGACACTTTCACTGAGTCATAGTCTCTAGATGTGGTTAGAGCTTTGAAGATTTATGTCGCAAGAGCAGCTCAGTTACGGAAAACAGAGGCTCTGTTTGTCCTGTATGCTTCCAACAAGATTGGGTGTTTTGCTTCTAAGCAGACTATTGTGCGCTGGATCAGAGGGACAATTAAGCACGCTCATTCTACGGCAGGCTTGCCGATACCGAAGTCGGTGAAGGCCCATTCTACTAGGAAAGTGGGCTCATCCTGGGCGGCTGCCCGGGGCGTCTCGGGTTTACAACTTTGCCGAGCAGCTACTTGGTCAGGGTCAAACACATTTGCTAAATTTGATAAGTTTGACACCTTGACCATACCTCCCAACTGTCCCGATTTTCGCGGGAGAGTCACGATACTTTTGGGTCTGTCCCGCTGTCCCTCCCGCGGGCCGCAGTGTCCCGCGGTGGGGGGGGGGCAGTTGGGAGGCTCCTGATCACTCACTGCTCTGCTCAGTTGAGAGCAGAGCAGCGGTGAATAGACGCTGTGCACACGCGCTGTTATGCACACCAGTGCCTGCAGGAATGTACTGGTGTTTGAACTGTTATGCACACCAGTGCCTGCAGGAATGTACTGGTGTCTGAACAGAGAGGGATGCAAAACAAATGAACTCACAGACAGACTGGGAAATATGACATAACGTACACAGAAGGTGATAGGGTAACAAAACCAACACAGAGTGAACAGAGAAGCCCAGAGGCTAAGAAACTGGGTGTCTCCCTAGTATTAGAAATGCTCAGATGGAAAAAGCAAGATGTTGTGTTTTAATACGTAGAGAACCTGAAATGCTGTTTCTAAGGGCAACAGCAAAACCCTAAAGGGTTACCAACGGGTGTGGCAGTAAACTCCTTGGTCAGAGATGGAATAATAGACACAAGGAGAGTCTCCACAATCCTAATTCTCACTTGCAGGGCCCAGGTACAGCTTACTGCCACTAAACTGACACATGGACACCCTGCACAGTGAGAGAGGATTAAGCAGGCAGGTCTGAAAGTACAGCCACAAACCTGCTGGGTTCACAGAATATCAAAAGAACCTCAGCAGGCTAAACGACTGACTCCAGTCTTACTGCTAGGTCTGGATTGGCAGAGTGTAGTACCAAATCCCCAGGCCTATTTGCAGTAAGCAACAACAAATACAAAGCTACACAGTACTGGCTAACTTTCAGGAACTGACTAACCAACAAAGATTCAGCAGCATCTGCTTAACCTGAGAAGAGGCCTTATAAAGCAGGTGCTGTCCACGCCCCCCTCAGACCTCACAGACTGTGAGCACAAAAACCAGCACCGGATCCCCTGCCTGTAACCACTGCACAGCAAAAGACCCGAACCGGAGTATCAGCTGCGCTCAGGTTACTCCGCTAGCACTTGTCTCCCGGTTGCCATGACGACGTGGCAGCACAGGGCAGGAGACCCTAACAGTACCCCCCCCTCTGACGAGGGGTCAAAGAACCCCTACCACCGGGTTTATCGGGGAACTGCGAGAAGAAAGAGCGTATCAGTCTGGGGGCATGAAGATCACAACTGCGCACCCACGACCGCTCCTCCGGGCCATACCCCTTCCAGTGCACCAAAAATGACAGCCGACCCCGAACCATCTTGGAGTCAAGAATCCTTTCAACAACAAACTCCCTCTGGCCACGTATCAGAAGAGGGGAAGGTCTTCCTCTGGAAGAAGGATTACTAATCGCCCGTTTTAAAAGGGAACAATGAAATGTTTTATTGATACCCAAAGAACGGGGCAGATCTAACTGAAATGCCACCGGATTGATAACCCTGGTGATCTTATAAGGGCCGATGAACCGGGGGCCTAACTTATGAGATGGCTGTCTCAACTTCAAATTCTTGGTAGACAACCAGACGAAGTCTCCTAATTTGAAGCTGCAGGGTCTTTTCCGCTTATCAAAAACCCTTTTGGTCACTAATGACACAGACACAAGGGCTTTCTTCACTTTCCTCCAAATACCTCTAAGGACCGAAACGACAGAGGAACCACCAGGCGTGGAGTCCAGGGGGTCAAAAGAATTGGCCTTAGGATGATGCCCATACACACAAAGGAAGGGAGAGATCCCTGTAGCAGAGTGAGCCGCGTTGTTATAGGCAAACTCCGCCATTGACAGATGAGCAACCCAGTCAGTCTGACACTTGGAGACATAACACCTGAGGAACTGCTCCAAGGACTGGTTCACCCTTTCAGTCTGCCCATTAGACTGCGGATGGTAGCCTGACGACAAGCTGACAGAAATCTGGAGATCGGAACAAAATGCCCTCCAGAATTTGGCCACAAACTGGGATCCGCGGTCAGAGACCACATCAAGTGGCAACCCGTGGAGACGCACAACATGCAGCATAAATAATTCAGACAGGCGTCTGGCCGATGGCAGCCCAACCAGTGGAACGAAGTGCGCCATCTTCGAAAACCTGTCAACGACAACCCAGATGGCTGTCATCCCCGAGGATTTGGGCAAGTCCACAACAAAATCCATTGAAATGTGGGTCCATGGCTTAGATGGAATAGAGAGTGGATGTAATGGGCCAACAGGAACCCCTCTAGGAGTCTTATTTCGGGCACAGATGTCACATGCCCGAACCCACTGATCCACATCCTTAGCCACCGAGGGCCACCACACCGCCCTAGATAGCAACTCCTGAGTTCTGGCAATACCCGGGTGACCTGCCGACTTCTTGGCATGGAATTCCAGGAACACTCGCTGTCTTAACCTAGGAGGCACAAACAAAAGACCTACCGGAAGGTCTGGAGGAGCCTGCTCCTGTGCTCTAAGGACTAATGACAAGAGGTCCTGGGTAATGCCCACTTTAATACATGATGGGGACACAATGGGCAACGGCTCCTCGGTGGTCTCCTGGATTGGAGCAAAACTCCGCGAGAGCGCATCAGCCTTGATGTTTTTTGACCCAGGGCGATATGTTATCAAAAAATTAAAGCGAGCAAAAAACAAAGCCCATCGTGCCTGCCTGGCATTGAGACGCTTTGCTGACTCTAAATATGCCAAATTCTTATGGTCGGTGAGAATTGAGACCACAAACTTAGCCCCCTCAAGCCAGTGTCTCCACTCCTCGAGTGCATCCTTAATAGCCAACAATTCCCGGTTACCCACATCATAATTCATCTCGGCAGGCGAAAATTTACGGGAAAAGTAAGCACAGGGATGAAGGCGATTATCAGACACTCCCATCTGAGAGAGCACTGCCCCAATACCCATCTCAGAGGCATCCACCTCCACCACAAAAGGACGCTCTGGATCTGGGTGTCGCAGCACCTTGGCCGAGACAAATGCCCTTTTGAGACGGGCAAAAGCCGCTTTGGCCTCACGAGACCAGTGAGCAACATCCGCCCCTTTCTTAGTGAGTGCCACCAAGGGCGCCACTATAGACGAAAATCCAGCGATAAATCGTCTATAAAAATTTGCAAAGCCCAGGAAACGCTGAAGCGCCTTCAAACTAGTGGGCTGCACCCAATCCAGGACTGCCTGTACCTTGGAACCCTCCATTTGGAAACCTTCTGGGGAAATAATATATCCTAGAAATGCGATTTGCTGAACTTCAAATTCGCACTTCTCCAGCTTCGCCCCAAGCCGGTGGTCTCTGAGTTTCTGGAGGACTAAGCGTACATGCTTCCGATGTTCCTCCAGGGAATGGGAGAAGATTAGGATGTCATCTAAGTATACAACTAATACCCCTTTCACATCGCACAAATAACCCGGTACCGACACGGCATATTGCCGTGTCGAACCGGGTCAGTGTGCGATGTGAAAGCACACTGGGCGATTTAGCGGGTCGCCTGACCCGGTAAATCAACCCGGTAAAAAAGAAGGGTTTTACCCGGGTTGATTACCGGGTCAGGTGCGGTGTGAATGGGAGCCGTGTCGATGCGACACGGTTCCCATTCACAAGATAGGGAGAGGCGGCGCTGGAGATGAGCTCATCTCCCGACGCCGCCTCCACCCCCGCCCCTGCTGCTGCTGCGGCCTCCGTTGTCATGGCAACCGACCCGGTAAATTGCCGGGTCGGGAAGCCTGCAACGGAGCGCAAATGCCGGATCCCACCCGGTAAGTACACGTTTGTCTTACCGGGTAGGACCCGGCATTTGCGGTGTGAATGCAGCATAAGAATCTATCCAAATATTCCCTGAGCACATCGTTCATGAAATCCTGGAAGACTGCCGGGGCATTACAGAGCCCAAAAGGCATCACCAAATATTCATAATGCCCTGAGTGGGTATTAAAGGCAGTCTTCCATTTATCCCCCTCTCTTATTCGGATTAGATTGTACGCACCGCGTAGGTCAATCTTAGAAAAAATGGTGGCAGTACGAAGCTGGTCAAACAAGACCGAAATGAGAGGCAGTGGGTATGAGTTTTTAATCGTGATACGGTTCAATTCCCTGAAGTCGATGCAGGGTCGCAATGAACCATCCTTTTTACCCACGAAGAAGAACCCCGACCCAACTGGAGACTGTGAAGGTCTGATAAATCCTTTAGCCAAGTTCTCCTGAATGTACTCTGCCATAGCCTGAGTCTCAGGACGTGACAGGGAGTACAACCTGCTCTTGGGAAGCTTAGCATTCGGCAACAAATCAATGGCACAGTCATAGGGGCGATGGGGAGGTAGTACCTCTGCAACTTTTTTGGAGAACACGTCCGCAAAATCTGCATAACACCCTGGCAATCCTGGCAAACTTAGCTGCGAGAGCCTGACTGGAAGGCTCAAGCAACTCCTGAAACAATCAGTACCCCAACTAAGAATCTCCCCAGAGACCCAGTCAAATTGAGGATTGTGGGCCCTTAACCAGGGTAACCCCAACACCAATGGGGCAAAAGTACAGACAGTCACATAAAAGGACAATTTTTCAGAGTGTGTGGCTCCAATAAACAAAGAAATCTGGCTAGTGCAAGAGGTAATTTTACCCTGGGATAATGGTTCCCCGTTTAACCCACAAATCTCAATTTCTGACGCCAAGGGTACTAAGGAAACAGAGTGTTTCAGGGCGAATTGGCGGTCCATAAAAACCCCGTCGGCCCCACTGTCCACAAAGGCCCCAGTCTTGACAGTTTGACCGAGGATCTTCAAGGTCACCGGAATGATAAAAGTCTTCTTGGGAAATTCTGACTTCTGGCCTGACAGGATATTTCCCATCACCCTCAGGCCCTGAAGTTTTCCGGCTTTTCTGGGCATGATACTACCACATGACCCTTATTCCCACAGTACAAACACAACCCCTGCTGTCTCCTCCGCGTCTTCTCACGCGAGGAGAGGCGGGTAGCCCCAATCTGCATAGGCTCCTCGGAAAATTCCTCAGAGTCTGAGGTTCCCTTGGGAAAGAAGGAAACCTCGGTCTCCCTTTCAAGCCTACGCTCTCTCAGCCGTCTATCCACCCGGATGGATAACTGCATGAGCTGATCCAAGCTATCAGGCAAGGGATATTGTACCAGTTGGTCTTTTATCTGGTTAGAAAGACCTCTTCGGTACTGGTGTCTCAGGGCTGGGTCATTCCACTGGGTATCATGGGCCAACCTCCGAAACTCCGTACAGTAAACCTCAACTGGCCTTCGCCCTTGCTTAAGGATCGAAATCTGAGCCTCGGCTGAGGCCGTCTTGTCAGGGTCATCATACAACATGCCCAGTGCCGTAAAAAAAGCATCAACACTTTTAAGCGACGGACAGTCAGGCTGCAACCCATATGCCCAGACCTGTGGGTCTCCTTGTAGCAAGGAAATCACTATGCCCACCCGCTGAATCTCTGACCCAGAAGACTGAGGCCTAAGCTGGAAATATAACTTGCAGCTCTCCTTGAAACAAAAGAACTGCGAGCGATCTCCAGAAAAACGATCCGGAAGATTTACTTTCGGCTCCTTAACCCCTGAAGGTGCTGCTGCTGCGGGAGCTCCGCCAGCGGCCTGGGAGGTGTGCATTTTAATGGACAAATCATTAAATTGACGAGTCAGGACCTGCACCTGATCGACCACCTGTTGCAACGTATTTTGAGGGGTATGCTCCATATTCCCACAAAATTTCAACAGGAGTATTGGGCTGCTGAATATGTTATGCACACCAGTGCCTGCAGGAATGTACTGGTGTTTGAACTGTTATGCACACCAGTGCCTGCAGGAATGTACTGGTGTCTGAACAGAGAGGGATGCAAAACAAATGAACTCACAGACAGACTGGGAAATATGACATAACGTACACAGAAGGTGATAGGGTAACAAAACCAACACAGAGTGAACAGAGAAGCCCAGAGGCTAAGAAACTGGGTGTCTCCCTAGTATTAGAAATGCTCAGATGGAAAAAGCAAGATGTTGTGTTTTAATACGTAGAGAACCCGAAATGCTGTTGCTAAGGGCAACAGCAAAACCCTAAAGGGTTACCAACGGGTGTGGCAGTAAACTCCTTGGTCAGAGATGGAATAATAGACACAAGGAGAGTCTCCACAATCCTAATTCTCACTTGCAGGGCTCAGGTACAGCTTACTGCCACTAAACTGACACATGGACACCCTGCACAGTGAGAGAGGATTAAGCAGGCAGGTCTGAAAGTACAGCCACAAACCTGCTGGGTTCACAGAATATCAAAAGAACCTCAGCAGGCTAAACGACTGACTCCAGTCTTACTGCTAGGTCTGGATTGGCAGAGTGTAGTACCAAATCCCCAGGCCTATTTGCAGTAAGCAACAACAAATACAAAGCTACACAGTACTGGCTAACTTTCAGGAACTGACTAACCAACAAAGATTCAGCAGCATCTGCTTAACCTGAGAAGAGGCCTTATAAAGCAGGTGCTGTCCACGCCCCCCTCAGACCTCACAGACTGTGAGCACAAAAACCAGCACCGGATCCCCTGCCTGTAACCACTGCACAGCAAAAGACCCGAACCGGAGTATCAGCTGCGCTCAGGTTACTCCGCTAGCACTTGTCTCCCGGTTGCCATGACGACGTGGCAGCACAGGGCAGGAGACCCTAACACGCGCACAGCGTCTATTCCAGTGAGTTAGAGGGAGAGGGGGCATGCCAGCAGCTCACAGAGTGCCTGCCATGCCCCCCTCAGTGACTAAAATGGGGCGTGGCTCGTGATCGCGGGCCCTCCCGCGAAGCCCCCCCCCCCCGAGCCGGCCATAGGCATAGGCAAACTAGGCAATTGCCTAGGGCATTTGATATGCCTAGGGGCATCAGCAGCTTTTGCTGATTAAAATGATATGCGGCATGCCTATATTCTGTGTGTAGCATTTCATATGCAGATACAGCCACAGTCTCACACAGTGTATAGGCATGCTGCATATCATTTTAATCAGCAGAAGTTGCTTGTGCATCCTAGCCACATAGCAATGCAAATAAGATGCATTTTCATAGAAAAAAGGTGCCTGACATTAGCACTGAGGCAAGATTTATGAGGACACATCTGTATCAAAGCAGAGGTCACAGTGTTAGTTGCCATGTGAGTCCTGTGTGCATGTGAGTGGGTTGGTTGTGCAGTAGTGTTTGGAATATGTGTGTCATGTAAAAATGCATTAATAATGTGCAACATATGTGTAAAGGGGCACTATGTGTGTCATTATGTGTATAAGGGCATTAATAATGTGCGGCATATGTGTAACAGGGTACTACTGTATGTGTGTCATTATGTGTATAGAGGCTCTAATAATGTGCGCAAATGTGTAGGGGGCACTGTGTGTGTCATTATGTGTATAAGGGCGTTAATAATGTGCGGCATATGTGTAAGAGACATTATGTGTAAAAGGGCATTAATAAAGGTTGTCATATGTGTAAGGCACATTATGTTTATAAGGACATTAATAATGTGTCTCATGTGTAAGGGGCATTACTGTGTGGAATTATGTGTATAAATGCATTACTAATGTGTGGCATTATGTGTATAAGGTGCTCTACTATGTGGCATTGTGTATAGAAAGGGCACTACTGTGTCATCTAATGTGAATAAAGAGCAATAGGGTGTGATGTAATGTGAATAAGGGGCTCTACTGTGAGGAGTAACGTTTATAAGGTAAAGTGATACTTCTGTGGGATGTAATATGAATTATGGACACTATCGCATGACAAAATGTGAATAAAATTGCAGTACTGTGTGGTGTAATTGGAATTGGGGTTACTATTGTGTGGCCATGACCCTTGCCAGCAAAAACACGCCCCTTTTTGGGCTGTGCGCCAAATGTGCGAACTGTTCCTATTTAAAATATAGGGGGTACAAACACCAAAATAAGGACTGCTATGGGTGAGGGGTGATGGTGCTGGGAAAGAGGTGCAAGTTCAGAGGCGGAACCAGTGGTGGTGCTAGGGGGCACCAGCCAAAATCTTGCCTAGGGCATCATATTGGTTAGGGCCAGCTCTGCCCCCCCCCCTTCTACACAGATCACGCCCATTTTTGGTCGCGGGCGCGCTTCGTGCGCCAGGATGTCCCTCCTTCTTCTACTTCAATATTGGGAGGTATGCCTTGACCTCAAGTTTGGTCAATCGGTGCTGCAGGGTCATCCACACTCTCCCACCCGTACTGAAGCTTTGGTAAAGACCCCTTGGTCTTGATGTCGTCCCCAGCATCCTCTAGGACGTATGAGAAAATAGGATTTTGATAACCTACCGGTAAATCCTTTTCTCCTAGTCCGTAGAGGATGCTGGGCGCCCGTCCCAGTGCGTACTTTACCTGCAGTTCAGTTATTACAGTTACACAAGTTGTGTTATCTTGGTTTCAGCATGTTGCTGCAATTAGTTCATGCCTGTTGGCGTGTGTTATGTTGAATGCCATGTGTGCGGCATGGTTGAGGGTGTGAGTTGGTAGATATCTCACCACTAGTTAAGTAATTCCTTTCCTCGAAATGTCAGTCTCCCTGGGCACAGTTCCTACAACTGAGGTCTGGAGGAGGGGCATAGAGGGAGGAGCCAGTTCACACCCAATGAAAAGTCTTTAGAGTGCCCATGTCTCCTGCGGATCCCGTCTATACCCCATGGTCTTGATGCCGTCCCCAGCTTCCTCTACGGACTAGGAGAAAAGGATTTACCGATAGGTTATCAAAATCCTATTTTTGATCGTCTCCCCTTGTATTGGCAAAAAATACAACAATAGATTTGTGGGGTAGGGGTACTGGGAGGACCAGAGCACTGGTATCGTAGGGATAGGGGGAGGGGTACTGGGAGGACCGGAGCACTGGTATCGTAAACAAATCAGAAATTATTTTCATTGGAAAAAATAGAACAAACAGGAGAGGTTACAAGGCTTTTTTGTTCAATCAACAACTGCATCAGAAACAAAGAAGATCAACAGTATGCACAAAATAATAAGAATTTACTTACCGATAATTCTATTTCTCGTAGTCCGTAGTGGATGCTGGGGACTCCGTAAGGACCATGGGGAATAGCGGCTCCGCAGGAGACTGGGCACAAAAGTAAAAGCTTTAGGACTACCTGGTGTGCACTGGCTCCTCCCCCTATGACCCTCCTCCAAGCCTCAGTTAGGATACTGTGCCCGGACGAGCGTACACAATAAGGAAGGATTTTGAATCCCGGGTAAGACTCATACCAGCCACACCAATCATACCGTACAACCTGTGATCTGAACCCAGTTAACAGCATGATAACAGAGGAGCCTCTGAAAAGATGGCTCACAATAATAATAACCCGATTTTTTTGGTAACAATAACTATGTACCAGTATTGCAGACAATCCGCACTTGGGATGGGCGCCCAGCATCCACTACGGACTACGAGAAATAGAATTATCGGTAAGTAAATTCTTATTTTCTCTAACGTCCTAAGTGGATGCTGGGGACTCCGTAAGGACCATGGGGATTATACCAAAGCTCCCAAACGGGCGGGAGAGTGCGGATGACTCTGCAGCACCAAATGAGAGAACTCCAGGTCCTCCTCAGCCAGGGTATCAAATTTGTAGAATTTTACAAACGTATTTGCTCCTGACCAAGTAGCTGCTCGGCAAAGTTGTAAAGCCGAGACCCCTCGGGCAGCCGCCCAAGATGAGACCACCTTCCTTGTGGAATGGGCTTTTACAGATTTTGGCTGTGGCAGGCCTGCCACAGAATGTGCAAGCTGAATTGTACTACAAATCCAACGAGCAATAGTCTGCTTAGAAGCAGGAGCACCCAGCTTGTTGGGTGCATACAGAATAAACAACGAGTCAGATTTTCTGACTCCAGCCGTCCTGGAAACCTATATTTCCAGGGCTCTGACAACATCCAGCAACTTGGAGTCCTCCAAGTCCCTAGTAGCCGCAGGCACCACAATAGGTTGATTCAGGTGAAACGCTGAAAACCACCTTAGGGAGAAACTGAGGACAAGTCCTCAATTCCGCCCTGTCCGAATGGAAAATCAGATGAGGGCTTTTACAGGATAAAGCCGCCAATTCTGACACGCACCTGGCCCAGGCCAGGGCCAACAGCATGACCACTTTCCATGTGAGATATTTTAACTCCACATATTTAAGTGGTTCAAACCAATGTGACTTTTGGAACCCAAAAACTACATTTAGATCCCAAGGTGCCACTGGAGGCACAAAAGGAGGCTGTATATACAGTACCCCTTTCACAAACGTCTGAACTTCAGGGACTGAAGCTAGTTCTTTTTGGAAGAAAATTGACAGGGCCGAAATTTGAACCTTAATGGACCTCCATTTCAGGCCCATAGACACTCCTGTTTGCAGGAAATGTAGGAATCGACCTAGTTGAAAATTCCTCCGTCGGGGCCTTACTGGCCTCGCACCACGCAACATATTTTCGCCAAATGCGGTGATAATGTTTTGCGGTTATATCTTTCCTGGCTTTGATCAGGATAGGGATGACTTCATCCGGAATGCCGTTTTCCTTCAGGATCCGGCGTTCAACCGCCCTGCTGTTAAACGCAGCCGCGGTAAGTCTTGGAACAGACAGGGTCCTTGCTGGAGCAGGTCCCTTCTTAGAGGTAGAGGCCACGGATCCTCCGTGAGCATCTCTTGAAGTTCCGGTTACCAAGTCCTTCTTGGCCAATCCGGAGCCACGAATATAGTGCTTACTCCTCTCCATCTTATAATTCTCAGTACCTTGGTTATGAGAGGCAGAGGAGGGAACACATACACTGACTGGTACACCCACTGTGTTACCAGAGCGTCTACAGCTATTGCCTGAGGGTCCCTTGACCTGGCGCAATACTTGTCGAGTTTTATAAACATGTGGAAGACTTCTGGGTGAAGTCCCCACTCTCCCGGGTGGAGGTCGTCCACTCCCGGAATGAATACTGCTGACAGTGCTATCACATGATTTTTGAAGTGATGTCTCCAGGCTTGACCATAAGCTCTGGAAATTCCTTCCCTGTGTGACTGCTCCCCAGCCTCGCAGGCTGGCATCCGTGGTCACCAGGACCCAGTCCTGAATGTGCGGCCCTCTAGAAGATGAGCACTCTGCAACCACCACAGGAGAGACACCCTTGTGCTTGGTGACAGGGTTATCCGCTGATGCATCTGAAGATGCGACCCGGACCATTTGTCCAGCAGGTCCCACTGGAAAGTTCTTGCGTGGAATCTGCCGCATGGGATTGCTTCATAGGAAGCCACCATTTTTCCCAGAACCATCTCATTGATGTACTGAGACTTGGCTCGGTTATAGGAGGTTCCCGACTAGCTCGGATAACTCCCTGACTTTCTCCTCCGGGAGAAACACCTTTTTCTGAACTGTGTCCAGGATCATCCCTAAGAACAGAAGACGAGTCGTCGGAATCAACTGCGATTTTGGAATATTGAGAATTCAATCGTGCTGCCGCAACACTACCTGAGATAGTGCTACACCGACCTCCAACTGTTCCCTGGATCTTACCCTTATCAGGGAATCGTCCAAGTAAGGGATAACTAAAATTCCCTTCCTTCGAAGGAGTATCATCATTTCGGCCATTACCTTGGTAAAGACCCGGGGTGCCGTGGACCATCCATACGGCAGCGTCTGAACTGATAGTGACAGTTCTGTACCATAAACCTGAGGTACCCTTGGTGAGAAGGGTAAATTTGGACATGAAGGTAAGCATCCTTGATGTCCCGAGACATCATGTAGTCCTCTTCTTCCAGGTTCGCAATCACTGCTCTGAGTGACTCAATCTTGAATTTGAACCTCTGTATGTAAGTGTTCAAAGATTTTAGATTTAGATTTAGAATCGGTCTCACCGAGCCGTCCGGCTTCGGTACCACAACAGTGTGGAATAATACCCCGTTCCCTGTTGCAGGAGGGGTACCTTGATTATCACCTGCTGGGAATACAGCTTGTGAATGGCTTCCAAAACTGTCTCCCTGTCAGAAGGAGACATCGGTAAAGCCGACTTTAGGAAACGGCGAGGGGGAGACGTCTCGAATTCCAATTTGTACCCCTGAGATATCACCTGAAGGATCCAGGGGTCTACTTGCGAGTGAGCCCACTGCGCGCTGAAATTCATTGAGACGGGCCCCCACCGTGCCTGATTCTGCTTGTAAAGCCCCAGCGTCATACTGAGGGCTTGGCAGAGGCGGGAGAGGGTTTCTGTTCTTGGGAACTGGCTGATTTCTGCAGCCTTTTTCCTCTCCCTCTGTCACGGGGCAGAAATGAGGAACCTTTTGCCCGCTTGCCCACGAAAAGACTGCGCCTGATAATACGGCGTCTTCTCATGTTGAGAGGCGACCTGGGGTACAAACGTGGATTTCCCAGCTGTTGCCGAGGCCACCAGGTCTGAAAGACCGACCCCAAATAACTCCTCCCCTTAATAAGGCAATACTTCCAAATGCCGTTTGGAATCCGCATCACCTGACCACTGTCGTGTCCATAACCCTCTACTGGTAGAAATGGACAACGCACTTAGACTTGATGCCAGTCGGCAAATATTCCGCTGTGCATCACGCATATATAGAAATGCATCTTTTAAATGCTCTATAGGCAATAATATACTGTCCCTATCTAGGGTATCAATATTTTCAGTCAGGGAATCCGACCACGCCAACCCAGCACTGCACATCCAGGCTGAGGCGATTGCTGGTCGCAGTATAACACCAGTATGTGTGTAAATACCTTTTAGGATGCCCTCCTGCTTTCTATCAGCAGGATCCTTAAGGGCGGCCATCTCAGGAGAGGGTAGAGCCCTTGTTCTTACAAGCGGGTGAGCGCTTTATCCACCCTAGGGGGTGTTTCCCAACGCACCCTAACCTCTGGCGGGAAAGGATATAATGCCAATAACATTTTAGAAATTATCAGTTGTTATCGGGGGAAAACCACGCATCATCACACACCTCATTTAATTTCTCAGATTCAGGAAAACTACAGGTAGTTTTTCCTCACCGAACATAATACTAGATATGAGCGGGTTCGGTTTCTCTGAATCCGAACCCGCCAGAACTTCATGTTTTTTTTCACGGGTCCGAGCGACTCGGATCTTCCCGCCTTGCTCGGTTAACCCGAGCGCGCCCGAACGTCATCATGACGCTGTCGGATTCTCGCGAGGCTCGGATTCTATCGCGAGACTCGGATTCTATATAAGGAGCCGCGCGTCGCCGCCATTTTCACACGTGCATTGAGATTGATAGGGAGAGGACGTGGCTGGCGTCCTCTCCATTTAGATTATAAGAGACTGAGAGAGATTTACTGGAGCTGACTAGGAGGAGTACTGTTACTGTAGAAGTGTAGAGACTGAGTGGAGAGAGTTTACTAGTGAGGACAGTGCAGTTTACTTTATAATCCGTTCTCTGCCTGAAAAAAGCGATACACAGCACACAGTGACTCAGTCACATACCATATCTGTGTGCACTGCTCAGGCTCAGGCCAGTGTGCTGCATCATCTATTATCTATATATAATATTATATATATCTGTCTGACTGCTCAGCTCACACAGCTTATAATTGTGGGGGAGACTGGGGAGCACTACTGCAGTGCCAGTTATAGGTTATAGCAGGAGCCAGGAGTACATAATATATTATATAGTGAGTGACCACCAGACACACAGTGCAGTTTATTTAATATATCCGTTCTCTGCCTGAAAAAAGCGATACACACAGTGACTCAGTCAGTCACATACCATATCTGTGTGCACTGCTCAGGCTCAGGCCAGTGTGCTGCATCATCTATTATCTATATATAATATTATATATATCTGTCTGACTGCTCAGCTCACACAGCTTATAATTGTGGGGGAGACTGGGGAGCACTACTGCAGTGCCAGTTATAGGTTATAGCAGGAGCCAGGAGTACATAATATATTATATAGTGAGTGACCACCAGACACACAGTGCAGTTTATTTAATATATCCGTTCTCTGCCTGAAAAAAGCGATACACACAGTGACTCAGTCAGTCACATACCATATCTGTGTGCACTGCTCAGGCTCAGGCCAGTGTGCTGCATCATCTATATATATTATATATCTGTCTGACTGCTCAGCTCACACAGCTTATAATTGTGGGGGAGACTGGGGAGCACTACTGCAGTGCCAGTTATAGGTTATAGCAGGAGCCAGGAGTACATATTATATTAAAATTAAACAGTGCACACTTTTGCTGCAGGAGTGCCACTGCCAGTGTGACTGACCAGTGACCTGACCACACTGACCACCAGTATAGTTAGTAGTATACTTATATTGTGATTGCCTGAAAAAGTTAAACACTCGTCGTGTGACTTCACTTGTGTGTTTTTTTTTTTTTTATTCTATAAAAATAAAACTCATTCTGCTGACAGACAGTGTCCAGCAGGTCCGTCATTATATAATATATAATATATACCTGTCCGGCTGCAGTAGTGATATATATATATTTTTTATATCATTTATCATCCAGTCGCAGCAGACACAGTACGGTAATTCACGGCTGTGGCTACCTCTGTGTCTCTGCACTCGGCAGGCAGTCCGTCCATAATTGTAATACCACCTAACCGTGGATTTTTTTCATTCTTCTTTATACATACATAGTTACATAGACATCTTCTCTTTATCAACCAGTCTATATTAGCTGCAGACACAGTACAGTACGGTAGTTCACGGCTGTGGCTACCTCTGTGTCTGCACTCGGCAGGCAGTCCGTCCATAATTGTATACCACCTAACCGTGGTTTTTTTTCATTCTTCTTTATACTAGAGATGAGCGGGTTCGGTTTCTCTGAAACCAAACCCGCACGAACTTCATGTTTTTTTTACGGGTCCGAGCAGACTCGGATCTTCCCGCCTTGCTCGGTTAACCCGAGCGCGCCCGAACGTCATCATGACGCTGTCGGATTCTCGCGAGACTCGGATTCTATATAAGGAGCCGCGCGTCGCCGCCATTTTCACACGTGCATTGAGATTGATAGGGAGAGGACGTGGCTGGCGTCCTCTCCATTAGAAATTAGATTAGAAGAGAGAGAGAGATTGTGCAGAGTCAGACAGAGTTTACCACAGTGACCAGTGCAGTTGTTGTTAGTTAACTTTTATTTATTTTAATATAATATATCCGTTCTCTGCTATATCCGTTCTCTGCCTGAAAAAAAACGATACACAGCAGCAGCCAGTCACACAGTGTGACTCAGTCTGTGTGCACTCAGCTCAGCCCAGTGTGCTGCACATCAATGTATAAAAGGCAAAGCTTATAATAATTGTGGGGGAGACTGGGGAGCACTGCAGGTTGTTATAGCAGGAGCCCCCAGGAGTACATAATATTATATTAATTTAAAATTAAACAGTGCACACTTTTGCTGCAGGAGTGCCACTGCCAGTGTGACTAGTGGTGACCAGTGCCTGACCACCAGTATAGTAGTATATTGTTGTATGTATTGTATACTATCTCTTTATCAACCAGTCTATATTAGCAGCAGACACAGTACAGTGCGGTAGTTCACGGCTGTGGCTACCTCTGTGTCGGCAGTCGGAACTCGGCAGGCAGTCCGTCCATCCATAATTGTATTACAATATATACCACCTAACCGTGGTATTTTTTTTTCTTTCTTTATACCGTCGTCATAGTGTCATACTAGTTGTTACGAGTATACTACTATCTCTTTATCAACCAGTGTACAGTGCGGTAGTTCACGGCTGTGGCTACCTCTGTGTCGGCAGTCGGCAGGCAGTCCGTCCATCCATAATTGTATTATTATTATAATATATACCACCTAACCGTGGTTTTTTTTTCATTCTTTATACCGTCATAGTGTCATACTAGTTGTTACGAGTATACTACTATCTCTTTATCAACCAGTGTACAGTGCGGTAGTTCACGGCTGTGGCTACCTCTGTGTCGGCAGTCGGCAGGCAGTCCGTCCATCCATAATTGTATTATTATTATAATATATACCACCTAACCGTGGTTTTTTTTTCATTCTTTATACCGTCGTCATAGTGTCATACTAGTTGTTACGAGTATACTACTATCTCTTTATCAACCAGTGTACAGTGCGGTAGTTCACAACTGTGGCTACCTCTGTGTCGGCAGTCGGCAGGCAGTCCGTCCATCCATAATTGTATTATTATTATAATATATACCACCTAACCGTGGTTTTTTTTTCATTCTTTATACCGTCGTCATAGTGTCATACTAGTTGTTACGAGTATACTACTATCTCTTTATCAACCAGTGTACAGTGCGGTAGTTCACGGCTGTGGCTACCTCTGTGTCGGCAGTCGGCAGGCAGTCCGTCCATCCATAATTGTATTATTATTATAATATATACCACCTAACTGTGGTATTTTTTTTTCTTTCTTTATACCGTCGTCATAGTGTCATACTAGTTGTTACGAGTATACTACTATCTCTTTATCAACCAGTGTACAGTGCGGTAGTTCACGGCTGTGGCTACCTCTGTGTCGGCAGTCGGCAGGCAGTCCGTCCATCCATAATTGTATTATTATTATAATATATACCACCTAACCGTGGTTTTTTTTTCATTCTTTATACCGTCATAGTGTCATACTAGTTGTTACGAGTATACTACTATCTCTTTATCAACCAGTGTACAGTGCGGTAGTTCACGGCTGTGGCTACCTCTGTGTCGGCACTCGGCAGGCAGTCCGTCCATCCATAATTGTATTATTATTATAATATATACCACCTAACCGTGGTTTTTTTTTCATTCTTTATACCGTCGTCATAGTGTCATACTAGTTGTTACGAGTATACTACTATCTCTTTATCAACCAGTGTACAGTGCGGTAGTTCACGGCTGTGGCTACCTCTGTGTCGGCAGTCGGCAGGCAGTCCGTCCATCCATAATTGTATTATTATTATAATATATACCACCTAACCGTGGTATTTTTTTTTCTTTCTTTATACCGTCGTCATAGTGTCATACTAGTTGTTACGAGTATACTACTATCTCTTTATCAACCAGTGTACAGTGCGGTAGTTCACGGCTGTGGCTACCTCTGTGTCGGCAGTCGGCAGGCAGTCCGTCCATCCATAATTGTATTATTATTATAATATATACCACCTAACCGTGGTTTTTTTTTCATTCTTTATACCGTCATAGTGTCATACTAGTTGTTACGAGTATACTACTATCTCTTTATCAACCAGTGTACAGTGCGGTAGTTCACGGCTGTGGCTACCTCTGTGTCGGCACTCGGCAGGCAGTCCGTCCATCCATAATTGTATTATTATTATAATATATACCACCTAACCGTGGTTTTTTTTTCATTCTTTATACCGTCGTCATAGTGTCATACTAGTTGTTACGAGTATACTACTATCTCTTTATCAACCAGTGTACAGTGCGGTAGTTCACGGCTGTGGCTACCTCTGTGTCGGCAGTCGGCAGGCAGTCCGTCCATCCATAATTGTATTATTATTATAATATATACCACCTAACCGTGGTTTTTTTATACCACCTAACCGTGGCAGTCCGTCCATAATTGTATACTAGTATCCAATCCATCCATCTCCATTGTTTACCTGAGGTGCCTTTTAGTTCTGCCTATAAAATATGGAGAACAAAAAAGTTGAGGTTCCAAAATTAGGGAAAGATCAAGATCCACTTCCACCTCGTGCTGAAGCTGCTGCCACTAGTCATGGCCGAGACGATGAAATGCCAGCAACGTCGTCTGCCAAGGCCGATGCCCAATGTCATAGTACAGAGCATGTCAAATCCAAAACACCAAATATCAGAAAAAAAAGGACTCCAAAACCTAAAATAAAATTGTCGGAGGAGAAGCGTAAACTTGCCAATATGCCATTTACCACACGGAGTGGCAAGGAACGGCTGAGGCCCTGGCCTATGTTCATGGCTAGTGGTTCAGCTTCACATGAGGATGGAAGCACTCAGCCTCTCGCTAGAAAACTGAAAAGACTCAAGCTGGCAAAAGCACCGCAAAGAACTGTGCGTTCTTTGAAATCCCAAATCCACAAGGAGAGTCCAATTGTGTCGTTTGCGATGCCTGACCTTCCCAACACTGGACGTGAAGAGCATGCGCCTTCCACTATTTGCATGCCCCCTGCAAGTGCTGGAAGGAGCACCCGCAGTCCAGTTCCTGATAGTCAGATTGAAGATGTCAGTGTTGAAGTACACCAGGATGAGGAGGATATGGGTGTTGCTGGCGCTGGGGAGGAAATTGACCAGGAGGATTCTGATGGTGAGGTGGTTTGTTTAAGTCAGGCACCCGGGGAGACACCTGTTGTCCGTGGGAGGAATATGGCCGTTGACATGCCAGGTGAAAATACCAAAAAAATCAGCTCTTCGGTGTGGAGGTATTTCACCAGAAATGCGGACAACAGGTGTCAAGCCGTGTGTTCCCTTTGTCAAGCTGTAATAAGTAGGGGTAAGGACGTTAACCACCTCGGAACATCCTCCCTTATACGTCACCTGCAGCGCATTCATAATAAGTCAGTGACAAGTTCAAAAACTTTGGGTGACAGCGGAAGCAGTCCACTGACCAGTAAATCCCTTCCTCTTGTAACCAAGCTCACGCAAACCACCCCACCAACTCCCTCAGTGTCAATTTCCTCCTTCCCCAGGAATGCCAATAGTCCTGCAGGCCATGTCACTGGCAAGTCTGACGAGTCCTCTCCTGCCTGTGATTCCTCCGATGCATCCTTGCGTGTAACGCCTACTGCTGCTGGCGCTGCTGTTGTTGCCGCTGGGAGTCGATGGTCATCCCAGAGGGGAAGTCGTAAGCCCACTTGTACTACTTCCAGTAAGCAATTGACTGTTCAACAGTCCTTTGCGAGGAAGATGAAATATCACAGCAGTCATCCTACTGCAAAGCGGATAACTGAGTCCTTGACAACTATGTTGGTGTTAGACGTGCGTCCGGTATCCGCCGTTAGTTCACAGGGAACTAGACAATTTATTGAGGCAGTGTGCCCCCATTACCAAATACCATCTAGGTTCCACTTCTCTAGGCAGGCGATACCGAGAATGTACACGGACGTCAGAAAAAGACTCACCAGTGTCCTAAAAAATGCAGTTGTACCCAATGTCCACTTAACCACGGACATGTGGACAAGTGGAGCAGGGCAGGGTCAGGACTATATGACTGTGACAGCCCACTGGGTAGATGTATGGACTCCCGCCGCAAGAACAGCAGCGGCGGCACCAGTAGCAGCATCTCGCAAACGCCAACTCTTTCCTAGGCAGGCTACGCTTTGTATCACCGCTTTCCAGAATACGCACACAGCTGAAAACCTCTTACGGCAACTGAGGAAGATCATCGCGGAATGGCTTACCCCAATTGGACTCTCCTGTGGATTTGTGGCATCGGACAACGCCAGCAATATTGTGTGTGCATTAAATATGGGCAAATTCCAGCACGTCCCATGTTTTGCACATACCTTGAATTTGGTGGTGCAGAATTTTTTAAAAAACGACAGGGGCGTGCAAGAGATGCTGTCGGTGGCCAGAAAAATTGCGGGACACTTTCGGCGTACAGGCACCACGTACAGAAGACTGGAGCACCACCAAAAACTACTGAACCTGCCCTGCCATCATCTGAAGCAAGAAGTGGTAACGAGGTGGAATTCAACCCTCTATATGCTTCAGAGGTTGGAGGAGCAGCAAAAGGCCATTCAAGCCTATACAATTGAGCACGATATAGGAGATGGAATGCACCTGTCTCAAGTGCAGTGGAGAATGATTTCAACGTTGTGCAAGGTTCTGATGCCCTTTGAACTTGCCACACGTGAAGTCAGTTCAGACACTGCCAGCCTGAGTCAGGTCATTCCCCTCATCAGGCTTTTGCAGAAGAAGCTGGAGGCATTGAAGAAGGAGCTAACACGGAGCGATTCCGCTAGGCATGTGGGACTTGTGGATGCAGCCCTTAATTCGCTTAACAAGGATTCACGGGTGGTCAATCTGTTGAAATCAGAGCACTACATTTTGGCCACCGTGCTCGATCCTAGATTTAAAGCCTACCTTGGATCTCTCTTTCCGGCAGACACAGGTCTGCTGGGGTTGAAAGACCTGCTGGTGACAAAATTGTCAAGTCAAGCGGAACGCGACCTGTCAACATCTCCTCCTTCACATTCTCCCGCAACTGGGGGTGCGAGGAAAAGGCTCAGAATTCCGAGCCCACCCGCTGGCGGTGATGCAGGGCAGTCTGGAGCGACTGCTGATGCTGACATCTGGTCCGGACTGAAGGACCTGACAACGATTACGGACATGTCGTCTACTGTCACTGCATATGATTCTCTCAACATTGATAGAATGGTGGAGGATTATATGAGTGACCGCATCCAAGTAGGCACGTCACACAGTCCGTACTTATACTGGCAGGAAAAAGAGGCAATTTGGAGGCCCTTGCACAAACTGGCTTTATTCTACCTAAGTTGCCCTCCCACAAGTGTGTACTCCGAAAGAGTGTTTAGTGCCGCCGCTCACCTTGTCAGCAATCGGCGTACGAGGTTACATCCAGAAAATGTGGAGAAGATGATGTTCATTAAAATGAATTATAATCAATTCCTCCGCGGAGACATTGACCAGCAGCAATTGCCTCCACAAAGTACACAGGGAGCTGAGATGGTGGATTCCAGTGGGGACGAATTGATAATCTGTGAGGAGGGGGATGTACACGGTGATATATCGGAGGGTGAAGATGAGGTGGACATCTTGCCTCTGTAGAGCCAGTTTGTGCAAGGAGAGATTAATTGCTTCTTTTTTGGGGGGGGTCCAAACCAACCCGTCATATCAGTCACAGTCGTGTGGCAGACCCTGTCACTGAAATGATGGGTTGGTTAAAGTGTGCATGTCCTGTTTTGTTTATACAACATAAGGGTGGGTGGGAGGGCCCAAGGATAATTCCATCTTGCACCTCTTTTTTCTTTTCTTTTTCTTTGCATCATGTGCTGATTGGGGAGGGTTTTTTGGAAGGGACATCCTGCGTGACACTGCAGTGCCACTCCTAGATGGGCCCGGTGTTTGTGTCGGCCACTAGGGTCGCTTATCTTTCTCACACAGTCAGCTACCTCATTGCGCCTCTTTTTTTCTTTGCGTCATGTGCTGTTTGGGGAGGGTTTTTTGGAAGGGACATCCTGCGTGACACTGCAGTGCCACTCCTAGATGGGCCCGGTGTTTGTGTCGGCCACTAGGGTCGCTTATCTTACTCACACAGCGACCTCGGTGCAAATTTTAGGACTAAAAATAATATTGTGAGGTGTGATGTGTTCAGAATAGGCTGAAAATGAGTGTAAATTATGTTTTTTGAGGTTAATAATACTTTGGGATCAAAATTACCCCCAAATTCTATGATTTAAGCTGTTTTTTAGGGTTTTTTGAAAAAAACACCCGAATCCAAAACACACCCGAATCCGACAAAAAAAATTCGGTGAGGTTTTGCCAAAACGCGGTCGAACCCAAAACACGGCCGCGGAACCGAACCCAAAACCAAAACACAAAACCCGAAAAATTTCAGGCGCTCATCTCTACTTTATACATACATAGTTACATAGACATCTTCTCTTTATCAACCAGTCTATATTAGCTGCAGACACAGTACAGTACGGTAGTTCACGGCTGTGGCTACCTCTGTGTCTGCACTCGGCAGGCAGTCCGTCCATAATTGTATACCACCTAACCGTGGTTTTTTTTCATTCTTCTTTATACATACATAGTTACATAGACATCTTCTCTTTATCAACCAGTCTATATTAGCTGCAGACACAGTACAGTACGGTAGTTCACGGCTGTGGCTACCTCTGTGTCTGCAGTCGGCAGGCAGTCCATAATTGTATACTAGTATCCATCTCCATTGTTTACCTGAGGTGCCTTTTAGTTGTGCCTATTAAAATATGGAGAACAAAAATGTTGAGGTTCCAAAATTAGGGAAAGATCAAGATCCACTTCCACCTCGTGCTGAAGCTGCTGCCACTAGTCATGGCCGAGACGATGAAATGCCAGCAACGTCGTCTGCCAAGGCCGATGCCCAATGTCATAGTACAGAGCATGTCAAATCCAAAACACCAAATATCAGAAAAAAAAGGACTCCAAAACCTAAAATAAAATTGTCGGAGGAGAAGCGTAAACTTGCCAATATGCCATTTACCACACGGAGTGGCAAGGAACGGCTGAGGCCATGGCCTATGTTCATGGCTAGTGGTTCAGCTTCACATGAGGATGGAAGCACTCAGCCTCTCGCTAGAAAAATGAAAAGACTCAAGCTGGCAAAAGCAGCACAGCAAAGAACTGTGCATTCTTCGAAATCCCAAATCCACAAGGAGAGTCCAATTGTGTCGGTTGCGATGCCTGACCTTCCCAACACTGGACGTGAAGAGCATGCGCCTTCCACCATTTGCACGCCCCCTGCAAGTGCTGGAAGGAGCACCCGCAGTCCAGTTCCTGATAGTCAGATTGAAGATGTCAGTGTTGAAGTACACCAGGATGAGGAGGATATGGGTGTTGCTGGCGCTGGGGAGGAAATTGACCAGGAGGATTCTGATGGTGAGGTGGTTTGTTTAAGTCAGGCACCCGGGGAGACACCTGTTGTCCGTGGGAGGAATATGGCCGTTGACATGCCAGGTGAAAATACCAAAAAAATCAGCTCTTCGGTGTGGAGGTATTTCACCAGAAATGCGGACAACAGGTGTCAAGCCGTGTGTTCCCTTTGTCAAGCTGTAATAAGTAGGGGTAAGGACGTTAACCACCTCGGAACATCCTCCCTTATACGTCACCTGCAGCGCATTCATAATAAGTCAGTGACAAGTTCAAAAACTTTGGGTGACAGCGGAAGCAGTCCACTGACCAGTAAATCCCTTCCTCTTGTAACCAAGCTCACGCAAACCACCCCACCAACTCCCTCAGTGTCAATTTCCTCCTTCCCCAGGAATGCCAATAGTCCTGCAGGCCATGTCACTGGCAATTCTGACGAGTCCTCTCCTGCCTGGGATTCCTCCGATGCATCCTTGCGTGTAACGCCTACTGCTGCTGGCGCTGCTGTTGTTGCCGCTGGGAGTCGATGGTCATCCCAGAGGGGAAGTCGTAAGCCCACTTGTACTACTTCCAGTAAGCAATTGACTGTTCAACAGTCCTTTGCGAGGAAGATGAAATATCACAGCAGTCATCCTACTGCAAAGCGGATAACTGAGGCCTTGGCATCCTGGGTGGTGAGAAACGTGGTTCCGGTATCCATCATTACTGCAGAGCCAACTAGAGACTTGTTGGAGGTACTGTGTCCCCGGTACCAAATACCATCTAGGTTCCATTTCTCTAGGCAGGCGATACCGAAAATGTACACAGACCTCAGAAAAAGAGTCACCAGTGTCCTAAAAAATGCAGCTGTACCCAATGTCCACTTAACCACGGACATGTGGACAAGTGGAGCAGGGCAGGGTCAGGACTATATGACTGTGACAGCCCACTGGGTAGATGTATGGACTCCCGCCGCAAGAACAGCAGCGGCGGCACCAGTAGCAGCATCTCGCAAACGCCAACTCTTTCCTAGGCAGGCTATGCTTTGTATCACCGGTTTCCAGAATACGCACACAGCTGAAAACCTCTTACGGCAACTGAGGAAGATCATCGCGGAATGGCTTACCCCAATTGGACTCTCCTGTGGATTTGTGGCATCGGACAACGCCAGCAATATTGTGTGTGCATTAAATATGGGCAAATTCCAGCACGTCCCATGTTTTGCACATACCTTGAATTTGGTGGTGCAGAATTTTTTAAAAAACGACAGGGGCGTGCAAGAGATGCTGTCGGTGGCCAGAAAAATTGCGGGACACTTTCGGCGTACAGGCACCACGTACAGAAGACTGGAGCACCACCAAAAACTACTGAACCTGCCCTGCCATCATCTGAAGCAAGAAGTGGTAATGAGGTGGAATTCAACCCTCTATATGCTTCAGAGGTTGGAGGAGCAGCAAAAGGCCATTCAAGCCTATACAATTGAGCACGATATAGGAGGTGGAATGCACCTGTCTCAAGTGCAGTGGAGAATGATTTCAACGTTGTGCAAGGTTCTGATGCCCTTTGAACTTGCCACACGTGAAGTCAGTTCAGACACTGCCAGCCTGAGTCAGGTCATTCCCCTCATCAGGCTTTTGCAGAAGAAGCTGGAGACATTGAAGGAGGAGCTAACACGGAGCGATTCCGCTAGGCATGTGGGACTTGTGGATGCAGCCCTTAATTCGCTTAACAAGGATTCACGGGTGGTCAATCTGTTGAAATCAGAGCACTACATTTTGGCCACCGTGCTCGATCCTAGATTTAAAGCCTACCTTGGATCTCTCTTTCCGGCAGACACAAGTCTGCTGGGGTTGAAAGACCTGCTGGTGACAAAATTGTCAAGTCAAGCGGAACGCGACCTGTCAACATCTCCTCCTTCACATTCTCCCGCAACTGGGGGTGCGAGGAAAAGGCTCAGAATTCCGAGCCCACCCGCTGGCGGTGATGCAGGGCAGTCTGGAGCGACTGCTGATGCTGACATCTGGTCCGGACTGAAGGACCTGACAACGATTACGGACATGTCGTCTACTGTCACTGCATATGATTCTCTCAACATTGATAGAATGGTGGAGGATTATATGAGTGACCGCATCCAAGTAGGCACGTCACACAGTCCGTACTTATACTGGCAGGAAAAAGAGGCAATTTGGAGGCCCTTGCACAAACTGGCTTTATTCTACCTAAGTTGCCCTCCCACAAGTGTGTACTCCGAAAGAGTGTTTAGTGCCGCCGCTCACCTTGTCAGCAATCGGCGTACGAGGTTACATCCAGAAAATGTGGAGAAGATGATGTTCATTAAAATGAATTATAATCAATTCCTCCGCGGAGACATTGACCAGCAGCAATTGCCTCCACAAAGTACACAGGGAGCTGAGATGGTGGATTCCAGTGGGGACGAATTGATAATCTGTGAGGAGGGGGATGTACACGGTGATATATCGGAGGGTGAAGATGAGGTGGACATCTTGCCTCTGTAGAGCCAGTTTGTGCAAGGAGAGATTAATTGCTTCTTTTTTGGGGGGGGTCCAAACCAACCCGTCATATCAGTCACAGTCGTGTGGCAGACCCTGTCACTGAAATGATGGGTTGGTTAAAGTGTGCATGTCCTGTTTTGTTTATACAACATAAGGGTGGGTGGGAGGGCCCAAGGACAATTCCATCTTGCACCTCTTTTTTCTTTTCTTTTTCTTTGCATCATGTGCTGATTGGGGAGGGTTTTTTGGAAGGGACATCCTGCGTGACACTGCAGTGCCACTCCTAGATG
Source organism: Pseudophryne corroboree (assembly GCF_028390025.1). Taxonomy (NCBI): domain Eukaryota; kingdom Metazoa; phylum Chordata; class Amphibia; order Anura; family Myobatrachidae; genus Pseudophryne; species Pseudophryne corroboree. The sequence goes on from NC_086445.1 coordinate 147,921,275, forward strand.
GGCCCGGTGTTTGTGTCGGCCACTAGGGTCGCTAATCTTACTCACACAGTCAGCTACCTCATTGCGCCTCTTTTTTTCTTTGCGTCATGTGCTGTTTGGGGAGGGTTTTTTGGAAGGGACATCCTGCGTGACACTGCAGTGCCACTCCTAGATGGGCCCGGTGTTTGTGTCGGCCACTAGGGTCGCTAATCTTACTCACACAGCTACCTCATTGCGCCTCTTTTTTTCTTTGCGTCATGTGCTGTTTGGGGAGGGTTTTTTGGAAGGGCCATCCTGCGTGACACTGCAGTGCCACTCCTAGATGGGCCCGGTGTTTGTGTCGGCCACTAGGGTCGCTAATCTTACTCACACAGCTACCTCATTGCGCCTCTTTTTTTCTTTGCGTCATGTGCTTTTTGGGGAGGGTTTTTTGGAAGGGACATCCTGCGTGACACTGCAGTGCCACTCCTAGATGGGCCCGGTGTTTGTGTCGGCCACTGGGGTCGCTTATCTTACTCACACAGCGACCTCGGTGCAAATTTTAGGACTAAAAATAATATTGTGAGGTGTGAGGTATTCAGAATAGACTGAAAATGAGTGTAAATTATGGTTTTTGAGGTTAATAATACTTTGGGATCAAAATGACCCCCAAATTCTATGATTTAAGCTGTTTTTTAGTGTTTTTTGAAAAAAACACCCGAATCCAAAACACACCCGAATCCGACAAAAAAAATTCGGTGAGGTTTTGCCAAAACGCGTTCGAACCCAAAACACGGCCGCGGAACCGAACCCAAAACCAAAACACAAAACCCGAAAAATTTCAGGCGCTCATCTCTACATAATACCCCTTTTTGGTGGTACTCGTATTATCAGAAATGTGTAAAACATTTTTCATTGCCTCAATCATGTAACGTGTGGCCCTACTGGAAGTCACATTTGTCTCTTCACCGTCGACACTGGAGTCAGTATCCGTGTCGGCGTCTATATCTGCCATCTGAGGTAACGGGCGCTTTAGAGCCCCTGACGGCCTATGAGACGTCTGGACAGGCACAAGCTGAGTAGCCGGCTGTCTCATGTCAACCACTGTCTTTTATACAGAGCTGACACTGTTACGTAATTCCTTCCAACAGTTCATCCACTCAGGTGTCGACCCCCTAGGGGGTGACATCACTATTACAGGCAATCTGCTCCGTCTCCACATCATTTTTCTCCTCATACATGTCGACACAAACGTACCGACATACAGCACACACACAGGGAATGCTCTGATAGAGGACAGGACCCCACTAGCCCTTTGGGGAGACAGAGGGAGAGTTTGCCAGCACACACCAGAGCGCTATATATATACAGGGATAACCTTATATAAGTGTTTTTCCCCTTTATAGCTGCTGTATCTTTAATACTGCGCGTAATTAGTGCCCCCCTCTCTTTTTTAACCCTTTCTGTAGTGTAGTGACTGCAGGGGAGAGCCAGGGAGCTTCCCTCCAACGGAGCTGTGAGGGAAAATGGCGCCAGTGTGCTGAGGAGATAGGCTCCGCCCCCTTATCGGCGGCCTTATCTCCCGTTTTTCTATGTATTTTGGCAGGGGTTAAATTCATCCATATAGCCCAGGAGCTATATGTGATGCATTTTTTGCCATCCAAGGTGTTTTATTGCGTCTCAGGGCGCCCCCCCCCCAGCGCCCTGCACCCTCAGTGACCGGAGTGTGAAGTGTGCTGAGAGCAATGGCGCACAGCTGCAGTGCTGTGCGCTACCTTGTTGAAGACAGGACGTCTTCTGCCGCCGATTTTCCGGACCTCTTCTGTCTTCTGGCTCTGTAAGGGGGCCGGCGGCGCGGCTCTGGGACCCATCCATGGCTGGGCCTGTGATCGTCCCTCTGGAGCTAATGTCCAGTAGCCTAAGAAGCCCAATCCACTCTGCACGCAGGTGAGTTCGCTTCTTCTCCCCTTAGTCCCTCGATGCAGTGAGCCTGTTGCCAGCAGGTCTCACTGAAAATAAAAAACCTAAAACTAAACTTTTCACTAAGCAGCTCAGGAGAGCCACCTAGTGTGCACCCTTCTCGTTCGGGCACAAAAATCTAACTGAGGCTTGGAGGAGGGTCATAGGGGGAGGAGCCAGTGCACACCAGGTAGTCCTAAAGCTTTTACTTTTGTGCCCAGTCTCCTGCGGAGCCGCTATTCCCCATGGTCCTTACGGAGTCCCCAGCATCCACTTAGGACGTTAGAGAAATTTGATTTATTTTCTAGAACATTAACTGATAGTTTACTACACTGTTACACATGCAGAAGTTGGTGCATTTTAATGTTTTTTTAGCATATTTACTCCAACTGAAGTTTTCATTTATCATTTATTTTTCATTTCTCCTGAGACAATCAGGATCCAGGAATACTGTGGAAGCACATATAATGGAGGGGATGGGTATGTGTTACCGGCTGTCACAAAACCGCCGGCGGGATCCCGGCTGTGAGATATCTGGTGGGGGGAAGGGGGCGAGCGCAACAAAGCCCCTTGTGGGTTCGCTGTACTTGCCACACACCGGGCTCAGTGGCTCGCTGCGCTCTCCACAGGTTCTATTCCCAATATATGGGTGGTCGGTATTTTGAGCGGGCGGGATGTAGTGGTCTCCTGACCGCCAGTCACATAGCTACCTCCCTAATGGAGGTGCAGGGCAAATTTATATTCGGCGGTGGTGATTGCCTTTACTTTATCAGGTTCCATAAAGCACATGGTTCTGTGATGCAACTTGGGAGCGGGATTCTTTTGAAAACCATCAGGAGGCAAAAAGAGAGAGGGAAGTATGAGAATCGCCGATGTACAATACAGGTTGAGTATCCCTTATCTAAAATTCAAAATCCCACATTTGTGGGTCCCCTATGGAGATAATGACACATATTTACATATATTATATTATATATCTATATAATATATCGATATATACACATAATATATAATATATATGTAATTTTGTCAGTAGGGGAACCAAAAATGTGGGATTTAGAATTTTGGATAAGGGATACTCAACCTGTATCAATATCATACTGAAGCAAGATTTCTGAAATAGCTAAAATGTGTTGGGTTGAGCTTCTGACAGGCAGGGATGGCTCCATATTCCATAGCCCGAGCCTCCCTTAGGGGTTGGAGCAGATTTTTGCCTCCGTGTACAGTATAGGGAGGTGGTCAACTTTCCGTTTTATAAATATTTGAATATATAACATGTAACCTAAAATAAAACAAACAATAAACGACGTCAGTCTAGCACCCACCAAGCTGTGTTGCTTCTTTTGAACAACAAAATGCTTTATTCTACGTACTGTATAACCTGTTTTATCTTAAAGAGATGTACCATTACAAAGAATCTGCATATAAGAGAATGTTCACAAAAAAATTGTCTTATAATAATTTAGACCAAAACAAGCTGTGTAATTACATTTAGTCACCAGGTGGCACTGTGAGTAACCTTTAATGAGCAATCATCGCATTAATGGTCACCTATAGGTATTTGTTGCAATGTCGCTTCTGCCATCTGTTACCTGTCATGGCAGGAAGTATATTTCATGTGATATAGTGACAAATATGAGAAAAGCAGAGCAGACAATTTATAATCATGCACTTTTATGAAGTAGAAATTGTATCCGGATTCAATAGAAATCAAAAATAGTAATAGTACAAACAAAGTATGACAATGGGCACAACATAATACACCTCAGGGGCAGCGTGGGCCGCCCTCTGTAATTGAAAAGAGTAGTACATCACATAATCTCAGTAGTAAATGAAACTATTACATTTGTTCAAAAAGACAGTACCTGCAATAACATGGCAGCAGGCATTTTAAACAAGCGTTTCAAAGTACAGCAAATAAATCTGACAATAAAGCAGAAATAATCTAGAACCCTCCACGGAAGGCATGAGGGGCTGAACACAATCCTAGTGCCACCTGTTGCCAATTGCTGATAGAAATCAGTGGCGCACCCAGGGGGGGTTTCCGAGTACCCAGAAACCCCCCTCCACTAAAAAAAAAAAAAAAAAAAAAATTTTTTTTTTTTAGCTGCATGAGTATTATTAATGACTGTCTAGCGTCCTCTGCAGCCTGCTGTCTTCCTGGTGGCACTTGCAAGTGCAATAAAAGTTTACTTTTTTTTAATTATAGTACATATATATCCATGTGCCTACATATATACACATGTATATACATACATACATACGTACGTACGTACGTACATACATACATATAAACACACACACACACACATATGATATATATATATATACATGTGTATATATATGTGTACTGTATGTGTGTGTATATATATATATATATATATATATGTATGCATGTTTAATATGCTATGTATATGTGTATATGGATTCACTACGATCTCCCGGCGGCCGGCCTCCCGGCGACCAGCATACCGGTGCCGGGAGGCCGGCCGCCGGCTTACCAACAGTGTGGCGAGCGCAAATGAGACCCTTGCGGGCTCGCTGCGCTCGCCACGCTACGCGCGCCACACTATTCTATTCTCCCTCCAGGGGGGTCGTGGACCCCCACGAGGTAGAATAAGTGTCGGTATGCCGGCGGTCAGGCTCCCGGCACCGGTATGCTGGTCGCCGGGAGCCCGACCGCCGGCATACTGAAGACCACCCGTGTATATGTATGTGTGTGTGTATGTGTGTGTATATATATATATATATATATATATGTGTGTGTGTAGATATATGTGTATATATATATATATATATATGTGTAGATATATATATATATATATATATATATATATACACACACAGACACACTAGTTTTACGGACCCAGCATATACTGGGTCACCTCAGTCCCCACCCCCGTGATTGGCTCCGCCCAGTTCTGGAAACCCCCCCCATGCAAATCCTGCGTTTGCCACTGGAAATAATAAAAGTACAATATAACTTTATATATTTATATATTGGACACATATTCCACAACGCTTTACAGAGAATATTACATACTTGCCTACTCTCCCGGAATGGCCGGGAGGGTCCCGAAAATTGGATGGCGCCCTTGCCTTGGAAGAGTGGGCAATTCTCCCAGCCAGCCACTACTTGACTGCACCTCACCATAGCTGCACACAACTACTCCTATGACTCAAATTGTGGAAAATTGCGTAATCATGGCCCCGCCCCCTGCCTAACATTGCATGTAATCTCGGCATTATGTAGGGGGAGTGGGTTGGTGATGAGGCGATTTTGTGGACCCGACCCCCAGTCCAACACTACAAAGCATCACCCCACCTCCACCATGTCCCCAGTATGCCTCTCCATGCCCCCCACCATTCCAGGCTAGCTGCCTTCTCCCGGAAGGGGCAACCACAGTAACAGCAGTATGGAATATTTGGCCATTCACATCAGTCTCTGCCCAGTGGAGCATATTATCTAGATTCCCTACCACATGCACATACTAGGGTTAATTTTTTGTTGGGAGCCAGTTAACCTACAAGTATATATTTGGAGTGTGGGAGTACTTGAAGGAAACCCACGGAAGCACGAGGAGAATATACAAACTCATTACACAGTCAATACTTTTTTTTCTTCCTCACTACCACAAACTGGCCATGGAATAGTTTGGACCACTTTATTTATTTTCCTTTTTTCAGTGCAGACAGCAGAGACAGAATTTAGATAGGGGCATTTTTATAAATTATAGGGACCTGGTTACCCTACTGTGCATTTGCAGTCTTCATGCTACGCATATGTGAGTGGCCATTGCCAGGAAGCAGGGGCCGAACTACCAGTGGTGCCACAGGCAGTGTCGGACTGGGGCATGAAGGGCCCACCGGGAGAATGCAGTGATGGGGGCCCATACTTAGGGGTGTGGTAAACCTACAAAGGGGGTGTGGCCAACCTCCACAGAGGCTTGAAATACACAATAGACTTGTGCAGTGTAATGCAACATATCTACCATGTATAATACAAGTGCAGTCTGGAACATGATCCCTAGAGGAAGGAGTGGGGCCCCAGGCAGTGGGGCCCACCGGTGGTTTCCCCTGTACCCCTGTGGGCCAGTCCGACCCTGGCCACAGGTGCACTGCACCGGGATCCACTGATGACCAGACCACCAATGAGTTTTCCCCTGACCTGCCGCCTAGCCATTTTAATCAATGTCAGATGACTGGTACAGCCCTGGGAGCAGGGTGGGCCCAACCGCCTGCGTGACCTACACTTTACCTTAGGGAGCCGGGGTTGACCTTGTGTGTGCAGCCACATCAGTCTACCATCTGAGCCAGAATGATAGTGGTGTCCTGCTGCCTATCAGCATCAATGATCACTGCTGTGTACATCTAATTCGCAGACAGCTCTCTGTGAATTAGAGTAAGCTTATGGTCAGTATAACTGGTGTTGTCAAAGCCTGCCTAAATGAATGCTGATCTGAGGAAAGCACAAGGGATGGGGCCTCCTCTCACAAACAGCTGGCTAGACTAGGTAATGAACTGGGCTGGCTGATGTCGGTGGATTTATTAGTCTGGACTTGGAAATGGACTGGACCATCTGGAACTGGGGAGACTTGACTAGGCTGGACCTAGAGATGAACTGGACCGGCTGAAACCAGGGAGACTTTACCAGTCTGGACCTGCAGGTACACATGAACAGGCTGGTACCGGAGAGACTTGTAACAGGCTGGACCTAGATGTATACTGGAACCAGATGGTACCAGAGAGACTTGAACCAGACTTGACCTGGAGATGAATTGGATGGCTGGAACCAGGGAGACTTGACCAGGCTGGACCTGGAGGTACACTGGACAGATGGTACTGGAGATGGAGAATCAATACAATACAAGTGCTGCTAGCATTGCAGAACTAGAGCATAGGGTGGTCATTCCAAGTTGATCGCACCAAGCAACTTTTTGCTGCTGGTGCGATCAACTAATGTCCGCCTATGGGGGAGTGCATTTTAGCATAGCAGGGCTGCGTACACTTGTGCAACCCTGCTATGCTAAAAAAGTTTCACTCAAAACAAGACCAGGGCTGGACATACTTACCCTGTGCGACGGATCCAGCGATGATGGGGGCTGCTTTGACGTCATCCCTCCGCCCTCCGTTCACCTGGACACACCTGCATTTTACTTGCCACTCCCCGAAAACGGCAGCAAACGTTAAGTTCATGCCCCGGAACGCCCTCTTGCTGTCCATCTTCTTGCGGTCGCCGCTGCGACCGCTTTCTTCTCAGTCAGCGTCATTGCCCGGCGTAATCTGTCGCCGCGCAACGACGCGCGTGTGCAATGCGCACGCCACGCATGCGCATTCCAAACCCGTTTGCATCGCAGTGAAGAACCGCTGCGTGCGATCAGGTCGGAATGACCCCCTAGAGACGTCGCAGAAATCAACGTTGTTCAGGAGCCAGATCCCTGTGCAGAGCTCCTTTTTATACCTGTTGCTGTGGATCCATTGGTGAAGCAGGTCACATGACATCCTGGAGACCCGCAATTGGTCAGATCAGTCAGCTGCGGGAAGATGGCAGCGTTCATGGACCGGAGTCGGCAAGGGCCTGTCCTATGGAGATGCCAGCCATCCAAGAGACACTGCCACCAAGGAAGCAGACAGTCTGCGGGAGCCACCGGACCCAACCCCAATCAAAAGTGAGTGGCAGATAGGTAAGTGAAAGATCCACGGTTGCTGGGCCTTAACAAAGTGAGACTGGGGGCCTAATTTTAAGTCGCATGCAAAAGGGCATACAGCAGCATCTATTAGCGGTCTCCCATCTGTGACTTTATTCAAATGGTGCTACAAATTCCATACTGTGTGTACATACATTTGCAGACTGCATGATGTGAGACAGAAACTTTTAGCATCCATGCTACAGGTTGGAAAGTCCTTATTTGCCACCGTTGGTCACACCATCACAACTTGCACCAGCTTAACAACAAGGTGCAGTTTCTCCGTCTGGCCATGGCCTCCTATGCTTGCGACTGTGTGTCAATGAACGCATCTACTTGCATTGATAACCTGCGACACTCCCATAGCACGCATACTGATTGGTCCTTTTGTTAGTTCATTTCTAATCACCTTCCAGTCACCGCCCAGGAACTCCCATCACTTATCCGCCACATTTCTGGTACTGTATGTCCTGACTTTGTGCATGCACTGTGGGCACCTAATGGCTCAACCACGTGAACATCGGCACTGCGTGTGGGAAATAGGCCCTGGGGCTCAAAAGTTTTTATATAAGTCCCATCCTGTTTGGCAACAAAGCATTAAACAAAGACTCACGTTTTTTCCTCAAACAACAATTTGCTTAGGGAAGACTTTTATTTATTTTCTATTCCATCTTCTGATACTATTTTGTATTTGTTGCCTCCAGAAAAAGCAGCACATTGACTGTGCTACATGCAGGGGTGGATTTCCGACGCCTTCCTCCCATTACCTGACAGCAGTAGCAGCCCCTCCCCCCAGCCCAGCTGCTGTATGCTGGGATGCTTTGAGGCCTGAGAGACTGCTGCTGAGGGGCTGACGGCTCTTCCTGTTAGTCAAGCAGCACCTTTTCGCTGTGCAACAAATACTTCATTTTCCAGTTTTTTTTAAAGGAGGCGTGGTCACTCCTCCTACTATTAGGCTACCCCCCCAAAAAAATTATTACTCGGGCCTGGTACAGCTCTCTACAGCACTGACTATTGTCACTTACTATATCAGAATCCAGGTCATGCAGGTCATTTACAGAGCACAAGATACATAAGATGCAGAGCATATTTCTCATTGGTGGTGCTGTGTGCCTCAAGCTGTAGCCAATGTCGAATTTCCCATTAGGCACTTGAGGCACGTGCCTAGGGGTAGCATTTGTTTGGGGGCGGCACTTTGATGCTTGTGTTGGTACTGTCAACCCACAAAGTACCAATACTGTAACTGCAAAATACTATATATCCACTGTACTGTACCATATGCCGTCTTGAATGGAGTGTAAATGGGTAGGACATGCACATACTGCCCCTGTAATCTATCCTACTTAGTAAATATATATATACATAATTAAAAATAAAAATGTCATATTAGTGGATTTTTCTCTATTATTGTATTAAAGTGGCTATCATCAAATGAGGACTTATAACCAATCAATAAAAGAAATAAAATTAGGCGGGCAGGGGGCGGCCACTACTGTTGTGTCTAGGAGCGCCCTCACCCCTAAATCCGCTCCTGCCTGTAGCGCTCTCCGTCTTCAACAGAATTGTAAAACCAGTACACCTAGTTTTGTGGAACAGGGCAAAATCTCATTGTTCACAGTGAGATCAGTGAAATTTACTAAAAGGTGTAGAGGGAGTGCATTTTTAGGGATGTTCCTTGAAGGGCACCAAAGACACAGCAGCGTTGTGTTCTGCATCCATCACTGAATCAGACCCACAGTGTACTCACTGCCCAAGTGTAAAATAAAACACACAATAACATGGTGCTTTGACAGGGGAAGTGGCACCACAATCCGCAGACATTGTAGCTACCACATCCCCTGGTACAATGGTATATTGGGGCAGTACGGATGGTGTAATGGTTAGCATTACTGCTTCACAGCACTGAGGTCATGGGTTCGATCCCCATCACGGCCCTTTGTGGAGTTTGTATATTCTCCCCGTACTTGCGTGGGTTTCCTCCGGGTACTCCGGTTTCCTCCCACAATCTAAAAATTTAATGGTAGATTAATTGGATCCCAACAAAATTAACCCTAGTGTGAATGTGTGTGCGTGTACATGTGGTAGGGAATATAGAGTGTAAGCTTCACTGGGGCAGGGACTAATGTGAATGGCCAATTATTCTCTGTAAAGCGCTGTGGAATATGTGTGCGCTATATAAGTAACTGGTGATGAAATTAAAATAAATAAATATACCGTTGCTTCCCAAATGACCTATATTATTTCTTTATTAGCAAAATAAATCCATGGAGAATTGGATTACATCTCTCATAAAGTAGTCCAACTTGAATAAAAGCAAAAACCCTAAGAGGACGTGTTCCTTGTAGAGCCACAGTAAAACAAATTAATTTGGTCTTGATAGGTGAAAACACAAATAGCCATCATCCAGCCAATTAGACGCAGGTAGCTAATGCATTGACCCCTTAATTCAATCTCATTATCTTTAAATAAAAAAAATGCTGCTTTATTTCACTGCTCATGCACAGTAATAACACAAAGCTGGAGATGGACTAACTACTACCAACTCTGATTAAGGCTCTGAATATTTACAGTACTCTGCATGTAATGTCTTGTCTTTATCCATGATGCCAAATGATCGACTACCAAAAAGCTTATATTGCTGTAGCTCCGAGATAATCTTGTTATAACCAATGAAAACAGCCTTAACAATAGACAGAAGGACTTCAGTAAAGTTATATCAATGCAATCTAGCATGCTTCAGTATCAATATTATAGTCATTATAATATATATTAATGTTCTTTCTTCCATACGGCCTTAAAAACGACAGCTCCTAGCACAGACCTGCAGACAAATCACGTTCACTAGGGAACAGGTAAAAGTAAACAGCACATGTAGGTTGTTAAACAGACTTGTTGGCAGTGGCACAGTATCTAGACACCTAAAGACAAAAAGAAGACATTAGAAATACTCTAATCCTAAAATCCCTGAGTAAAGCTACCATACTTAATGTACCATTCAGGTCAACACTTTTGATTTTAAGCTGGGAGCAGTATTTGAAGTTGTTCATTCTGCTTACAATACTTGCTGTAAAACTGCAGAGCACTTGGTCATGGTCCAGCTATAAACCCCCCATCACCTGATGAATGCCCCCTCTTGACAGTACCTGGGTCAATCAACACACCGTACACAACAGTAAATAAAGACACAAAGACTTGTATAAGGGGAAAGTAAGGTCAGCTTTATTAATTTATAACTAAACTATTTAAGGACTTAACTGACTAGCATATCTATATAACTATAATACTAAAATGAAAGAGGAAGAAAGGAAACCAGGAAAAGTATGGTGGCACAGAAAGAACGTCCCCCACAGTGCAATATCACCAACTGCATTCCTACCTAATTTCTTTACATGGGGGGCGACCAGCCAGCCCCATGGCCCTTCTCGTAGTATCCACCTCCCACCCCAATAACACAACAACATGAGGCCCACCTGGACCGGTGGTGCCGCTGACCCCGGTAGGGTATAATCAGTCTAAGACATGTATTGGAGGGGAGAGCACCTCAAGCTCACAAAAACAGATGGCAACTGCGACCGTTCTTTCCCGCCACGAAAGCTGACACCAACAGAAAAGTACACAAGGGAGAGAGTGAGGGTGGGTAACGTCCACCAGGAAAAATTTCCCTAAAATGGATCCACATTCTCCATGTACCCCATCTGTGTCACCCCTGTCATTCTACCCCTCCCCTTTAGATTGTAAGCTCTCACGAGCAGGGCCCTCTTCCCTCATGTGCTTATCCTTTGTCTTACTTTAATAATCTTCAACTGTACCACATCCAGCAGTCTTCTGCCACCTGATACTTATTCCAGTGACATCTGCTGATGTAGCTATGTTTATTTACCCTGTACTTGTCCTATACTGTCATCAACTGTAAGTTGCTGTTTTCCTGTTTGATTATTTATGTACTCTGTAATTGGGCGCTGCGGAACCCTTGTGGCGCCATATAAATAAAGGATAATAATAATAATAATAATAAATCTGAGGTGGACCTGAAACCCCACCCCTATCTCTAATTCTATAGGCTAAACCGACCTCACCCCACCTCACACAAAGCCTCCTACAGAAAAATTAACCCTTCCTTGACTGTGAGAATGTCGATTATGCTATCTAAGCCTAACCCTAACTGCAGCCTAACCTTAATATATGTTCACAATGTGGACATGCATAATATCAACATTTTGAAAATGCCAACATTTTGTCAATGTCGACATGTTGACATTGTGAAAGTGCCGACACTGTGAGCGATGTTGCTGATATTCGGATTGTTGATAATATGATTACATACCATAAGCGTACTTGCCTACATTTAAAGTCTCCTCTCCAGGAGATGCCCAGAGAGTAGACGTTGCTTGTCTCTTTAGGGGGCGGGACTGGGCTGTCAGGTCACTAGGCCCCCCCCCTTAATTGCCATGATTTGTGGGTCACGGATGGGGCTAAATAACGCAGATTCACACCATTTAGCCCTGCCGCCTCCATGGGGCGATGCAAGGTTCCTGTATAATCTCCTCATACTGCCCGCTTCACTTGGAAGCTAGTAGGATGCAGGAGATGTGACCACTCTTTCGTGGGTGTGGGGAACTGCCCGAAAAATCGCAAGTCTCCTGCAACTTGCGGGAGAGTAGGCAAGTATGACCATAGGAAAGCCTGGCTCCAGTTTTTGCTTCGGCTGACCCTTCCTCAGTTCCAGTGACCACAGGAGGTGGCAAGTAGCCTTTGCCTTATACCCCTTTTCCACTAGCTCTAATAACACGGGCAAATGCGCGGGGGCGTGCATTTACCCGTGTTTTTTTCTAGTGGAAACGGCCACTCCTGCAAATTCCCGGATCAAGTGATCCGGGAATCCTACCCAGGTAGCTTGCCGGGTTGAACACGTGTTCAACCCGGTAAGCTGTGTAGTGTAAATGGAAGCCGTGTCGATGCGACACGGCTCCCGTTCACACTGTATGAAAGGGTGGCGCTGGGAGATCATGTGATCTCACAGCGCCGCCCCTGCCGCGTCACTAGCTGCGTCACCAACCCGGCAATATGCCGGGTTGATGAGCGCAGTGGGAAAGGGGGCTGAGCACAGGCCGCAGCCGGATAGCACCCGTGTCAGGCTCCCGGCTGCGACCCATGTTCAGTAGGTGGAAAAGGGGTATAAGTGACAGACACCAGGGAGGTGATTATGACTTTCAGGTAACCATCTTGTGACAAATCCAGTACTTACCCTCTTACCCTACCAGCCACTGCTGATTAACTGGCTTGCATATGTTAGCTGGCCAATCATGTGAAGATTCTCCTGTAGCTGCGGTAAAACGCAACAAGGGCTCCACCATTTTTCCTAAGGTCAGCTGAGTAGTTCCAGCTATTTAAACATTTCTATGCTGCACATGATGTACACGTCCAACCCATTGCTAGAGCTCCCTATTTCTCTGACGTCCTAGTGGATGCTGGGTACTCCGTAAGGACCATGGGGAATAGACGGGCTCCGCAGGAGACTGGGCACTCTTAAAAGAAAGATTAGGTACTACATCTGGTGTGCACTGGCTCCTCCCTCTATGCCCCTCCTCCAGACCTCAGTTAGAACCTGTGCCCGGCCAGAGCTGAATGCACCTAGTGGGCTCTCCTGAGCTTACTAGAAAAGAAATATTTGTTAGGTTTTTTATTTTCAGTGAGATCTGCTGGCAACAGACTCACTGCTACGAGGGACTGAGGGGAGAGAAGCAAACCTACCTGCTTGCAGCTAGCTTGTGCTTCTAAGGCTACTGGACACCATTAGCTCCAGAGGGATTGAATACAGGGCCCGACCTTGATCGTCCGTTCCCAGAGCCGCGCCGCCGTCCCCCTTGCAGAGCCAGAAGACGGAAGAACCCGGAGAAAATCGGCGGCTGAAGACTCCGGTCTTCAATAAGGTAGCGCACAGCACTGCAGCTGTGCGCCATTGCTCCCACAGCACACCACACGCTCCGGTCACTGGTGGGTGCAGGGCGCTGGGGGGGGGGGGGGCGCCCTGGGCTGCAATATGTATACCTTCTTGGCAAAATGCACATAATACAGTTAAAAACTGTATATGTGCCTAATCTCCCGCCATAAATATTATTAAAAAAGCGGGAGAAGCCCGCCGCTGAAGGGGCGGGGCTATCTTCCTCAGCACAGCCAGCGCCATTTTCTCTTCACAGCTCCGCTGGAAGGACGCTCCCCAGGCTCTCCCCTGCAGTATACACTACGAGAAGGGTAAAAAAGAGAGGGGGGGGCACATAAATTTAGGCGCAAAAGGTGATATAAGCAGCTATTGGGGGAAAATTCACTTTCTGTTAGTGTAAATCCCTCTGTTATATAGCGCTCTGGTGTGTGCTGGCATACTCCCTCTCTGTCTCCCCAAAGGACTTTGTGGGGTCCTGTCCTCAGTCAGAGCATTCCCTGTGTGTGTGTGCGGTGTGTCGGTACGGCTGTGTCGACATGTTTGAGGAGGACGCTTACGTGGAGGCGGAGCAGGTGCCGATAAGTGTGATGTCGCCCCCTGCGGGGCCGACACCAGAGTGGATGGATATGTGGAAGGTATTAACCGACAGTGTCAACTCCTTGCATAAAAGGTTCGATGACGCAGCTTTGGGACAGCCGGCATCTCAGCCCGCGCCTGCCCAGGCATCTCAGAGGCCATCAGGGGCTCAAAAACGCCCGCTACCTCAGATGGCAGACACAGATGTCGACACGGAGTCTGACTCCAGTGTAGACGAGGATGAGACAAATGTACAGTCCACAAGGGTCATCCGATGCATGATTACGGCAATGAAAAATGTGTTGCACATTTCTGACATTAACCCAGTTACCACAAAAAAGGGTATTATGTTTGGGGAGAAAAAGCAGCCAGTGACTTTTCCCCCATCTGATGAGTTAAATGAATTGTGTGAAGAAGCGTGGTGTTCCCCAGATAAGAAATTAGGGATTTCAAAGAGGTTACTGATGGCGTATCCTTTCCCGCCAACGGACAGGCTACGTTGGGAAACATCCCCTAGGGTGGACAAGGCGCTCACACGCTTATCAAAAAAGGTGGCACTGCCGTCTCAGGATACGGCCGCCTTAAAGGAGCCTGCAGATAGAAAGCAGGAGGCTATCCTGAAGTCTGTATATACACACTCAGGTACTATACTGCGACCTGCAATTGCTTCGGCATGGTTGTGTAGTGCTGCAGCTGCTTGGTCTGATTCCCTGTCAGATAACATTGATTCCCTTGACAGGGATACTATTTTGCTAACCATAGAGCATATTAAAGACGTCGTCTTATATATGAGGGATGCACAGAGGGACATTTGCCGGCTGGCATCTAGAATTAATGCAATGTCCATTTCTGCCAGGAGAGTATTATGGACTCGGCAGTGGACAGGTGATGCTGATTCTAAAAGGCACATGGAGGTTTTGCCTTATAAGGGTGAGGAATTGTTTGGGGACGGTCTCTCGGACCTTGTATCCACAGCAACAGCTGGGATGTCAACTTTTTTACCTCAGGTTCCCTCACAGCCTAAGAAAGCACCGTATTATCAAGTACAGTCCTTTCGGCCTCAGAAAGGCAGGCGGATCAGAGGCGCGTCCTTTCTGCCCAGAGGCAGGGGTAGAGGGAAAAAGCTGCACCAGACAGCCAGTTCCCAGGAACAAAAATCCTCCCCTGCTTCCTCTAAGTCCACCGCATGATGCTGGGGCTCCACAGGTGGAGCCAGGTGCGGTGGGGGCGCGTCTCCGGAACTTCAGCGACCAGTGGGTTCACTCACAGGTGGATCTCTGGGTTCTACAAGTGGTATCTCAGGGATACAAGCTGGAGTTCGAGGCGTCTCCCCCTCGCCGTTACCTCAAATCTGCCTTGCCAGCTGCTCCAAAGGAAAGGGAGGTAGTACTGGTGGCAATTCACAAGCTGTACCTTCAGCAGGTGATAATCAAAGTTCCCCTCCTTCAACAGGGACGGGGTTACTATTCCACAATGTTTGTGGTACCGAAACCAGACGGTTCGGTGAGACCCATTCTAAATTTGAAATCCTTGAACACTTATATAAAGAAGTTCAAGTTCAAAATGGAATCGCTCAGGGCGGTTATTGCAAGCCTGGAAGAGGGGGATTTTATGGTGTCACTGGACATCAAGGATGCTTACCTGCATGTCCCCATTTACCCCCCTCACCAGGAGTACCTCAGGTTTGTGGTACAGGACTGTCATTACCAATTCCAGACGTTGCCGTTTGGTCTATCCACGGCACCGAGGGTATTTACCAAGGTAATGGCCGAAATGATGATACTCCTTCGAAAGAAGGGAGTTATCATTATCCCATACTTGGACGATCTCCTTATAAAGGCGAGGTCCAAGGAGCAGTTGTTAGTCGGAGTAGCACTATCTCGGGAAGTGCTACAACAGCACGGCTGGATTCTGAATATCCCAAAGTCGCAGCTGATTCCTACGACGCGTCTGCTGTTCTTGGGCATGATTCTGGACACAGAACAGAAGAAGGTGTTTCTCCCGGAGGAGAAGGCCCAGGAATTGTCATCTCAGGTCAGGGACCTCCTGAAACCAAAACAGGTGTCGGTGCATCACTGCACGCGAGTCCTGGGAAAGATGGTAGCTTCTTACGAAGCAATTCCCTTCGGCAGGTTCCATGCAAGGATCTTTCAGTGGGATCTGTTAGACAAGTGGTCCGGATCGCATCTTCAGATGCATCGGTTGATCACCCTGTCCCCGAGGGCCAGGGTGTCTCTGCTGTGGTGGCTGCAGAGTGCTCATCTTCTCGAGGGCCGCAGATTCGGCATTCAGGACTGGGTCCTGGTGATCACGGATGCAAGCCTCCGAGGTTGGGGGGCAGTCACTCAGGGAAGAAACTTCCAAGGACAGTGGTCGAGTCAGGAGACTTCCCTACACATAAATATTCTGGAACTAAGGGCCATTTACAATGCCCTGAGTCAAGCAGTAACCCTGCTTCAAAACCAGCCGGTGCTGATTCAGTCAGACAACATCACGGCGGTCGCCCATGTAAACCGACAGGGCGGCACAAGAAGCAGGATGGCGATGGCAGAAGCCACAAGGATTCTTCGATGGGCGGAGAATCACGTGCTAGCACTGTCAGCAGTGTTCATTCCGGGAGTGGACAACTGGGAAGCAGACTTCCTCAGCAGGCACGACCTCCAGACTTCATCCAGAAGTCTTCAAGCTGATTGTAAATCGTTGGGAAAGGCCACAGGTGGACATGATGGCGTCCCGCCTCAACAAAAAGCTAAAAAGATATTGCGCCAGGTCAAGGGACCCTCAGGCGATAGCTGTGGATGCTCTAGTGACACCGTGGGTGTACCAGTCGGTTTATGTGTTCCCTCCTCTTCCTCTCATACCAAAGGTACTGAGGATAATAAGAAAGAGAGGAGTAAGAACTATACTCATCGTTCCGGATTGGCCAAGAAGAACTTGGTACCCGGAACTACAAGAAATGATCTCAGAGGACCCTTGGCCTCTGCCGCTCCGACAGGACCTGCTACAGCAGGGGCCCTGTCTGTTCCAAGACTTACCGCGGCTGCGTTTGACGGCATGGCGGTTGAACGCCGGATCCTAATGGAAAAGGGCATTCCAGATGAAGTCATTCCTATGCTGATTAAAGCTAGGAAGGATGTGACAGCAAAACATTATCACCGCATATGGCGAAAATATGTTGCTTGATGTGAGGCCAGGAAGGCCCCAACAGAGGAATTTCAGCTGGGTCGATTTCTGCACTTCCTACAGTCAGGAGTGACTATGGGCCTAAAATTGGGATCCATTAAAGTCCAGATTTCGGCCCTGTCTATTCTCTTTCAAAAAGAACTGGCTTCACTGCCTGAAGTTCAGACGTTTGTTAAGGGAGTGCTGCATATTCAGCCCCCTTTTGTGCCTCCAGTGGCACCGTGGGATCTTAACGTTGTGTTGGATTTCCTGAAATCCCACTGGTTTGAGCCACTTAAGACCGTGGAGCTAAAGTATCTCACGTGGAAAGTGGTCATGTTATTGGCCTTAGCTTCGGCTAGGCGTGTGTCAGAATTGGCGGCTTTGTCCTGTAAAAGCCCATATCTGATTTTCCATATGGACAGGGCAGAATTGAGGACTCGTCCCCAATTTCTCCCTAAGGTGGTATCAGCGTTTCATGTGAACCAACCTATTGTGGTGCCTGCGGCTACTCGGGACTTGGAGGATTCCAAGTTGCTGGACGTAGTCCGGGCCCTGAAAATCTATGTTTCCAGGACGGCTAGAGTCAGAAAAACCGACTCGCTGTTTATCCTGCATGCACCCAACAAGCTGGGTGCTCCTGCTTCTAAGCAGACTATTGCTCGCTGGATCTGTAGCACGATTCAGCAGGCTCATTCTGCGGCTGGACTGCCGCATCCTAAATCTGTAAAAGCCCATTCCACGAGGAAGGTGGGCTCTTCTTGGGCGGCTGCCCGAGGGGTCTCGGCTTTACAACTTTGCCGAGCTGCTACTTGGTCGGGATCAAACACTTTTGCAAAATTCTACAAGTTTGATACCCTGGCTGAGGAGGACCTTGAGTTTGCTCATTCGGTGCTGCAGAGTCATCCGCACTCTCCCGCCCGTTTGGGAGCTTTGGTATAATCCCCATGGTCCTTACGGAGTACCCAGCATCCACTAGGACGTCAGAGAAAATAAGAATTTACTCACCGGTAATTCTATTTCTCGTAGTCCGTAGTGGATGCTGGGAGCCCGTCCCAAGTGCGGACTTTCTGCAATACATGTATATAGTTATTGCTTAACTATAGGGTTTTGTTATGAGCCATCTGTTCAATGAGGCTCAGTTGTTGTTCATACTGTTAACTGGGTATAGTTATCACAAGTTGTACAGTGTGATTGGTGTGGCTGGTATGAGTCTTACCCTGGATTCCAAATCCTTTCCTAGTAATGTCAGCTCTTCCGGGCACAGTTTCCCTAACTGAGGTCTGGAGGAGCGGCATAGAGGGAGGAGCCAGTGCACACCAGATGTAGTACCTAATCTTTCTTTTAAGAGTGCCCAGTCTCCTGCGGAGCCCGTCTATTCCCTATGGTCCTTACGGAGTACCCAGCATCCACTACGGACTACGAGAAATAGAATTACCGGTGAGTAAATTCTTATTTTATGCTCACTGCCACCTGAACTTTGACAATACAAGTTAACTAGGACTCTGGTCTGCTGTGGCAGAAGCAGTTCCCAGTTCCTGAGCTCCACCCTCTGTAATAGTCATCTTCATTAACTATGTGAGTGCTCTCATTCCTGTGGATTCATTCTGCATCAGCACTCTTGTTTCTGCAGCTAGAGTTACCAGCTGATCCTGTTGTAATCAGCGCTTCTATCAACACCAGTGTGCTGTCTGCCTCCTGCTTGCTACAGTTTTCTTCCAAGCCTCCTCAATGCATAATACCTGTGGTGTTCTGAGATGATACTGACTGTCCAAGTTATTCCAGCTGCTACCACAGATACACATGTAATAGTGTGTTTACAGACTGATCCATCCCATACTCATTTAAGCACTCGTTGTGCTAAGTTATTGTATTTCTAACACAGCCAGGTAGCATACTGAGTTTAGCTATTTTATTTCTCTCTCCTCTCATTTCCATGTTCGTACTAGTATGTATAAAATAGAGATGTGCACCGGAAATTTTTCGGGTTTTGTGTTTTGGTTTTGGATTCGGTTCCGCGGCCGTGTTTTTGGATTCGGACGCGTTTTGGCAAAACCTCCCTGAAATTTTTTTGTCGGATTCGGGTGTGTTTTGGATTCGGGTGTTTTTTTACAAAAAACCCTCAAAAACAGCTTAAATCATAGAATTTGGGGGTAATTTTGATCCCATAGTATTATTAACCTCAATAACCATAATTTCCACTCATTTCCAGTCTATTCTGAACACCTCACACCTCACAATATTATTTTTAGTCCTAAAATTTGCACCGAGGTCGCTGGATGACTAAGCTAAGCGACCCAAGTGTGCGGCACAAACACCTGGCCCATCTAGGAGTGGCACTGCAGTGTCAGGCAGGATGGCACTTAAAACAATAGTCCCCAAACAGCACATGATGCAAAGAAAAAAAGAGGCGCACCAAGGTCGCTGTGTGACTAAGCTAAGCGACACAAGTGGCCGACACAAACACCTGGCCCATCTAGGAGTGGCACTGCAGTGTCTGACAGGATGGCATTTAAAAAAATAGTCCCCAAACAGCACATGATGCAAAGAAAAGAGAAAAAGAGGTGCACTGTGGTCGCTGGACGGCTAAGCTAAGCAACACAAACACCTCAATATCACAGGAATTATTCGTTCTAATTAATGGTATTATTGGTCCAAATCACTGGAAGAAAATGACAAAATCACAGGAATTATTTGTTCTAATCAATGGTATTATTGGTCCAAATCACTGGAAGAAAATGACAAAATCACTGGAATTATTCATAAACATTTGTAGAAAGTCGCTGCTTTCTGATTACAGAAATGCTCAGATATTCCTGCGAATCCACAATCCCTTCTCAGAGGAAAAAGAAATTGAGAAACCATTGTTTGAGAACGTTTGTTCTCTTTCCCTTACAAAGGAACAAACCACTTTCCAAGAAGACTGACGTTTTTGGAATTATGGAGACATAATGGGGTATATTTACTAAGGTCCCGATTTTGACCGAGATGACGTTTTTTCTTCAAAGTGTCATTTCGGGAATTTACTAAGCAAAAATCTCAGCAGTGATGAGGGCATTCGTAATATTTTGGAAGTCCTAGGAAAAAATCACGAATCAATACACCATCGGTCAAATACGCCTGCAATTTGGTAGAAATCGGTAATTTACTAAAAAAGTGCAAATCACAAACACTGCCGACAATAGCCAAACACTGCCGTGCTGAAATACAATTCGTGAAAAAGTGCTAAAAAAAAACAGACCTGCTTTTTTTCCCCGTGTTTGGATAGGCATGCACGGATCCATGAGATCCGTGCATGTTTATCAGTGGGAAGGGGATGGGAAAGTGATATTTTTTATAAAAAAAAATGCGTGGGGTCCCCCCTCCTAAGCAATACCAGCCTCGGGCTCTTTGAGCCGGCCCTGGTTGAAAAAATATGGGCAAAAAAATGATAGGGGTTCCCCCATATTTAAACAACCAGCACCGGGCTCTGCGCCTGGTCCTGGTTCCAAAAATACGGGGGACAAAAACCGTAGGGGTCCCCCGTATTTCTGAAACCAGCACCGGGCTCCACTAGCCAGATACATAATGCCACAGCCGGGGGACACTTTTATATAGGTCCCGGCGGCCCTGGCATTACATAACCAACTAGTCACCCCTGGCCGGGGTACCCTGGAGGAGTGGGGACCCCTTCAATCAAGGGGTCCCTCCCCCTCCAGCCACCCAAGGACCAGGGGTGAAGCCCGAGGCTGTCCCCCCCATCCAAGGGCTGCGGATGGGAGGCTGATAGCCGTTTTGTCAAAAAATGAATATTGTTTTTAGTAGCAGTACTACAAGTCCCAGCAAGCCTCCCCCGCAAGCTGGTACTTGGAGAACCACAAGTACCAGCATGCGGTGGAAAACCGGGCCCGCTGGTACCTGTAGTACTACTACTAAAAAAATACCCCAATAAAAACATAAGACACACACCTTGAAAGTATAACTTTAATACATACATCAACACCTCCATATACACATACTTACCTATGTTCACACGAGGGTCGGTCCTCTTCTCCATGTAGAATCCATGGTGTACCTGTTGAAAAAATTATACTCACAAAATCCAGGGTAGATGGCTCCTCTTTTAATCCATTTGTAATCCAGGTACTTGGCAAAAAAAAAAAAACGGATACCAGACCTCGCACTGAAAGGGGCCCCATGTTTTCACATGGGACCCCTTTCCCCGAATGCCAGAAACCCCCTCTGACTTATGTCTAAGAGGGTTCCATCAGCCAATCAGGGAGCGCCACATTGTGGCACCCTCCTGATTGGCTGTGTGCTCCTGTACTGTATGACAGGCAGCACCCGGCAGTGTTACAATGTAGCGCCTATGCGCTCCATTGTAACCAATGGTGGGAACTTTGTGGTCAGCGGTGAGGTTACTTTCGGTCAACCGCTGACCACAAAGTTCCCACCATTGGTTACAATGGAGCGCATAGGCGCTACATTGTAACACTGCCGTGTGCTGCCTGTCATACAGTACAGGAGCACACAGCCAATCAGGAGGATGCCACAACGTGGCGTTCCCTGATTGGCTGATGGAACCCTCTTAGACATAAGTCAGAGGGGGTTTCTGGCATTCGGGGAAAGGGGTCCCATGTGAAAACATGGGGCCCCTTTCAGTGCGAGGTCGGGTATCCGTTTTTTTTTTTTTGCCAAGTACCTGGATTACAAATGGATTAAAAGAGGAGCCATCTACCCTGGATTTTGTGAGTATAATTTTTTCAACAGGTACACCATGGATTCTACATGGAGAAGAGGACCGACCCTCGTGTGAACATAGGTAAGTATGTGTATATGGAGGTGTGGATGTATGTATTAAAGTTATACTTTCAAGGTGTGTGTCTTATGTTTTTATTGGGGTATTTTTTTAGTAGTAGTACTACAGGTACCAGCGAGCCCGGTTTTCCACCACATGCTGGTACTTGTGGTTCTCCAAGTACCAGTTTGCGGGGGAGGCTTGCTGATACTTGTAGTACTGCTACTAAAAACAATATTCATTTTTTGACAAAAAGGCTATCAGCCTCCCATCCGCAGCCCTTGGATGGGGGGGACAGCCTCGGGCTTCACCCCTGGCCCTTGGGTGGCTGGAGGGGGGGGGGACCCCTTGATTGAAGGGGTCCCCACTCCTCCAGGGTACCCCGGCCAGGGGTGACTAGTTGGTTATGTAATGCCAGGGCCGCCGGGACCTATATAAAAGTGTCCCCCGGCTGTGGCATTATGTATCTGGCTAGTGGAGCCCGGTGCTGGTTTCAGAAATACGGGGGACCCCTACGCTTTTTGTCCCCCGTATTTTTGGAACCAGGACCAGGCACAGAGCCCGGTGCTGGTTGTTTAAATATGGGGGAACCCCTATCATTTTTTTCCCCATATTTTTTCAACCAGGACCGGCTCAAAGAGCCCGAGGCTGGTTTGGCTTAGGAGGGGGGACCCCACGCAATTTTTTTTTGGAATTTAACACTGATTTCATTTTTGACAAAGGTGCACAATGAAGCCCAGCACGGATCTCTCAGATCCAGCCGAGATACATTGTATTAAAGTCGGCAGTGTTTTACAAGTCACTCACGTAAAACACTGCCAAAAAAAACGAATGACATCGACATCGGTAAAACGGAAAATGCAGAATACGACAGCTTAGTAAATTAGTCGTAATAAATTCAAAAAGTTGCAAATTTACACTTTCGATGTCATTCGTGATTGGACTTTGACCTCAAATGGGAAAATACGAATTTTAGTAAATATACCCCCAGGTTTTTAAATTTAAATCCTAAAGCAGGTGTTGTATTAGAGCAAAAGAGTGCAAAAGACCAGCCATGCAGTTTCTGAAATATTATTACAAAATGTTACTGTATTTCATAAGCACTCATTCCTAACTCTGCTAAGTACTGTTTGGTATACTGTATCTGGCTTCCATGAGGTAGTTGTCCATTATTTCAGCTTCCATTGATCTTTTTGAAAGCGGTAGAAGTTATCGATTCTTTTTTTTTTTCTTCCCTATTTTTAATTTTCTCCTGCATAGCCCAGTAAAATGTTGCAATGTTAAGTATTGACTTGTGCCTTCTGGGGGTCCCCTTCTTCACCAAACCCAGCCAAATCTCATCCTAACCCTCTGTTCCACGTTCTCTATGTACCCCATCTGTGTCACCCATGTCTGTCTACCCCTCCCCTTTAGATTGTAAACTCTCACGAGCAGGGCCCTCTTCCCTCGTGTGCTTATCCTTTGTCTTACTTTAATAATCTTCAACTGTACCACATCCAGCAGTCTTCTGCCACCTGATACTTATTCCAGTGTCATCTGCTGATGTAACTATGTTTATTTACCCTGTACTTGTCCTATACTGTCATCAACTGTAAGTTGCTGTTTTCCTGTTTGATTATTTATGTACTCTGTAATTGGGCGCTGCAGAACCCTTGTGGCGCCATATAAATAAAGGATAATAATAATAATATAGGGTGTATAATCACCAGGTGTATCTCACACATCGCTCAGTACAGATTACAGGATGTATAATCAGTAATCACCAGGTGTATAACACACGTCGCACAGTACAGTATATAGGGTGTATAATCCCCAGGTGTATCTCACACATCGCTCAGTACAGATTACAGGATGTATAATAATCAGTAATCACCAAGTGTATAACACACGTCGCACAGTACAGTATACATACTGGTCACAACAATGCAGCGATATTGAGCACTGATCAAGATACTAGAAGTGGCACAGAGCTGCAAGATACAGCAATGGCCTACTGTACTGTACTGTACTATATATGTATACTGCTGGTCACCAAAATGCTGCACTGTCCTACTATATACTGCTCACAATAATGCAGCACAGATATGGAATGGATACTTGCAGTGACACAGAGCTGCAAGATACAGCAATGGCCTACTGTATTGTACTGTACTATATATGTATACTGCTGGTCACCAAAAAGCTGCACTGTCCTACTATATACTTCTCACAATAATGCAGCACAGATATGGAATGGATACTTGCAGTGACACAGAGCTGCAAGATACAGCAATGGCCTACTGTACAACTATATACTGTTGGTCACCAAAATGCTGCACTGTAATACTATATATACTGCTCACAGAAATGCAGCACAGATATGGAATGGATACTTGCAGTGACACAGAGCTGCAAGATACAGCAATGGCCTACTGTACAACTATATACTGTTGGTCACCAAAATGCTGCACTGTAATACTATATATACTGCTCACAAAAATGCAGCACAGATATGGAATGGATACTTGCAGTGACACAGAGCTGCAAGATACAGCAATGGCCTACTGTACAACTATATACTGTTGGTCACCAAAATGCTGCACTGTAATACTAACTATATATACTGCTCACAAAAATGCAGCACAGATATGGAATGGATACTTGCAGTGACACAGAGCTGCAAGATACAGCAATGGCCTACTGTACAACTATATACTGTTTGTCACCAAAATGCTGCACTGTAATACTATATATACTGCTCACAAAAATGCAGCACAGATATGGAATGGATACTTGTAGTGACATAGAGCTGCAAGATACAGCAATGGCCTACTGTACTGTACTACTATTATACTGGTGGTCCCCAGTCCCCACAATAAAGCACACTGAGCACAGATATTTGCAGCACACTGAGAACAGATATGGAGCGTTTTCAGGCAGAGAACGTAGATATTTTCAGCACACTGAGCACAGATATTTGCAGCACACTGAGCACAGATATTTGCAGCACACTGAGCACAGATTACGGAGCTTTTCAGGGAGAGAACGCAGCCACGTCCTCTCCGTTCAATCTCCAATGCATGAGTGAAAATGGCGGCGACGCGCGGCTCTTATATAGAATACGAATTTCGCGAGAATCCGACAGCGGGATGATGACGTTCGGGCGCGTTCGGGTTTACCGAGCAAGGCGGGAAGATCCGAGGCTGCCTCGGACCCGTGTAAAATAGGTGAAGTTCGGGGGGATTCGGATCTCGATGAACCGAACCCGCTCATCTCTAGTATAAAAGTATCATTCACCCTCCTAAGTTCATTCACTCTAGTAATAGCCAGTCCTGCCCTGCGGCCCCAGCTCTAGGTACATTACAAATTCAGAACCTGATACATCTATTAGGGCTGACTGCTACAGTGTGATAAATTATTTATTTCATTTTTTTGTTTACTGAACTGCAAATAATTCCCTAAATGAATTTTAACTACTTTCTTTACATTCATTATCAATAAATCTGCTGGTTCCTATAGCGTATGTTGTGCAGGGCCTGTATGTCTGGGCTCTGTGGGCAGCCTCCAGAGATACCATGGGGAGTCTACTGCTGAGCAATCCAATGCTGTTTAGAAGTAGTAATAGACACTACTGTATGACGGATAGAAAAGTGTCAATGTTTATTTAGTATGCTGTACACAGCATGAAGCATGGAACTGTAATGTAAACACTTAAAGCATTTGGGCTGACAAATAAAGTCATAATTATGCCATGCATGGAACAGTTCACAATATATAAAAAAAATTAAATACTTAGAAGTGGATGTTTAGGATTCGGTATGATATCCCAACGGACGGGATGCTGGCAGTCAAAATACCGACAACAGCAGCCCAACCATCAGAATTTCATCAGCCCCCAAGAAAGTACCGTCTCCCCTGCCCTCTACCCTATCCCTCCCTTGTGGGTGCCTAACCCTAACCCTCCACGGTGGTGCCTAACACTCCCTGGGTGGTGCCACAGCCTAACCCTCCCTTCCCTGCTGCCTAAACCTAAACCTCTGCACTTGATGCCTAACCCTAACCTCTCCTTGAAAGTGCCTAACCCTAACCCCCCCCCCTTCCCCGGTACCTAACCATAACCTTCCTGTCCCTGCATCCTAAACCTAACCCCCCCCCCCCTTCCCCGGTACCTAACCATAACCTTCCTGTCCCTGCATCCTAACCCTAACCCCCCCCCCCCCTTCCCCGGTACCTAACCATAACCTTCCTGTCCCTGCATCTTAACCCTAACCCCCCTTCTAATGCCTAAACCTAACCTCCCGGCTGTGGCATTATGTATCTGGCTAGTGGAGCCCGGTGCTGGTTTCAGAAATACGGGGGACCCCTACGCTTTTTGTCCCCCGTATTTTTGGAACCAGGACCAGGCACAGAGCCCGGTGCTGGTTGTTTAAATATGGGGGAACCCCTATCATTTTTTTCCCCATATTTTTTCAACCAGGACCGGCTCAAAGAGCCCGAGGCTGGTTTGGCTTAGGAGGGGGGACCCCACGCAATTTTTTTGGGGAATTTAACACTGATTTCATTTTTGACAAAGGTGCACAATGAAGCCCAGCACGGATCTCTCAGATCCGGCTGAGATACATTGTATTAAAGTCGGCAGTGTTTTACAAGTCACTCACGTAAAACACTGCAAAAAAAACGAAAGACATCGACATCGGTAAAACAGAAAATGCAGAATACGACAGCTTAGTAAATTAGTCGTAATAAATTCAAAAAGTTGCAAATTTACACTTTCGATGTCATTCGTGATGGGACTTTGACCTCAAACGGGAAAATACGAATTTTAGTAAATATACCCCCATGTTTTTAAATTTAAATCCTAAAGCAGGTGTTGTATTAGAGCAAAAGAGTGCAAGAGACCAGCCATGCAGTTTCTGAAATATTATTACAAAATGTTACTGTATTTCATAAGCACTCATTCCTAACTCTGCTAAGTACTGTTTGGTATACTGTATCTGGCTTCCATGAGGTAGTTGTCCATTATTTCAGCTTCCATTGATCTTTTTGAAAGCGGTAGAAGTTATCGATTCTTTTTTTTTCTTCCCTATTTTTAATTTTCTCCTGCATAGCCCAGTAAAATGTTGCAATGTTAAGTATTAACTTGTGCCTTCTGGGGGTCCCCTTCTTCACCAACCCAGCCAAATCTCATCCTAACCCTCTGTTCCACGTTCTCTATGTACCCCATCTGTGTCACCCATGTCTGTCTACCCCTCCCCTTTAGATTGTAAACTCTCACGAGCAGGGCCCTCTTCCCTCGTGTGCTTATCCTTTGTCTTACTTTAATAATCTTCAACTGTACCACATCCAGCAGTCTTCTGCCACCTGATACTTATTCCAGTGTCATCTGCTGATGTAACTATGTTTATTTACCCTGTACTTGTCCTATACTGTCATCAACTGTAAGTTGCTGTTTTCCTGTTTGATTATTTATGTACTCTGTAATTGGGCGCTGCAGAAGCCTTGTGGCGCCATATAAATAAAGGATAATAATAATAATAATATAGGGTGTATAATCACCAGGTGTATCTCACACATCGCTCAGTACAGATTACAGGATGTATAATCAGTAATCACCAGGTGTATAACACACATCGCACAGTACAGTATATAGGGTGTATAATCCCCAGGTGTATCTCACACATCGCTCAGTACAGATTACAGGATGTATAATAATCAGTAATCACCAAGTGTATAACACACGTCGCACAGTACGGTATACATACTGGTCACAACAATGCAGCGATATTGAGCACTGATCAAGATACTAGAAGTGGCACAGAGCTGCAAGATACAGCAATGGCCTACTGTACTGTACTGTACTATTTATGTATACTGCTGGTCACCAAAATGCTGCACTGTCCTACTATATACTGCTCACAATAATGCAGCACAGATATGGAATGGATACTTGCAGTGACACAGAGCTGCAAGATACAGCAATGGCCTACTGTACAACTATATACTGTTGGTCACCAAAATGCTGCACTGTAATACTATATATACTGCTCACAGAAATGCAGCACAGATATGGAATGGATACTTGCAGTGACACAGAGTTGCAAGATACAGCAATGGCCTACTGTACAACTATATACTGTTGGTCACCAAAATGCTGCACTGTAATACTATATATACTGCTCACAGAAATGCAGCACAGATATGGAATGGATACTTGCAGTGACACAGAGCTGCAAGATACAGCAATGGCCTACTGTACAACTATATACTGTTGGTCACCAAAATGCTGCACTGTAATACTATATATACTGCTCACAAAAATGCAGCACAGAAATGGAATGGATACTTGCAGTTACACAGAGCTGCAAGATACAGCAATGGCCTACTATACACAACTATATACTGCTGGTCACCAAAATGCTGCACTGTAATACTATATATACTGCTCACAAAAATGCAGCACAGATATGGAATGGATACTTGCAGTGACACAGAGCTGCAAGATACAGCAATGGCCTACTGTACAACTATATACTGTTGGTCACCAAAATGCTGCACTGTAATACTAACTATATATACTGCTCACAAAAATGCAGCACAGATATGGAATGGATACTTGCAGTGACACAGAGCTGCAAGATACAGCAATGGCCTACTGTACAACTATATACTGTTTGTCACCAAAATGCTGCACTGTAATACTATATATACTGCTCACAAAAATGCAGCACAGATATGGAATGGATACTTGTAGTGACATAGAGCTGCAAGATACAGCAATGGCCTACTGTACTGTACTACTATTATACTGGTGGTCCCCAGTCCCCACAATAAAGCACACTGAGCACAGATATTTGCAGCACACTGAGAACAGATATGGAGCGTTTTCAGGCAGAGAACGTAGATATTTTCAGCACACTGAGCACAGATATTTGCAGCACACTGAGCACAGATATTTGCAGCACACTGAGCACAGATTACGGAGCTTTTCAGGGAGAGAACGCAGCCACGTCCTCTCCGTTCAATCTCCAATGCATGAGTGAAAATGTCGGCGACGCGCGGCTCTTATATAGAATACGAATCTCGCGAGAATCCGACAGCGGGATGATGACGTTCGGGCGCGTTCGGGTTTACCGAGCAAGGCGGGAAGATCCGAGGCTGCCTCGGACCCGTGTAAAATAGGTGAAGTTCGGGGGGATTCGGATCTCGATGAACCGAACCCGCTCATCTCTAGTATAAAAGTATCATTCACCCTCCTAAGTTCATTCACTCTAGTAATAGCCAGTCCTGCCCTGCGGCCCCAGCTCTAGGTACATTACAAATTCAGAACCTGATACATCTATTAGGGCTGACTGCTACAGTGTGATAAATTATTTATTTCATTTTTTTGTTTACTGAACTGCAAATAATTCCCTAAATGAATTTTAACTACTTTCTTTACATTCATTATCAATAAATCTGCTGGTTCCTATAGCGTATGTTGTGCAGGGCCTGTATGTCTGGGCTCTGTGGGCAGCCTCCAGAGATACCATGGGGAGTCTACTGCTGAGCAATCCAATGCTGTTTAGAAGTAGTAATAGACACTACTGTATGACGGATAGAAAAGTGTCAATGTTTATTTAGTATGCTGTACACAGCATGAAGCATGGAACTGTAATGTAAACACTTAAAGCATTTGGGCTGACAAATAAAGTCATAATTATGCCATGCATGGAACAGTTCACAATATATAAAAAAAATTAAATACTTAGAAGTGGATGTTTAGGATTCGGTATGATATCCCAACGGACGGGATGCTGGCAGTCAAAATACCGACAACAGCAGCCCAACCATCAGAATTTCATCAGCCCCCAAGAAAGTACCGTCTCCCCTGCCCTCTACCCTATCCCTCCCTTGTGGGTGCCTAACCCTAACCCTCCACGGTGGTGCCTAACACTCCCTGGGTGGTGCCACACCCTAACCCTCCCTTCCCTGCTGCCTAAACCTAAACCTCTGCACTTGATGCCTAACCCTAACCTCTCCTTGAAAGTGCCTAACCCTAACCCCCCCCCCCCTTCCCCGGTACCTAACCATAACCTTCCTGTCCCTGCATCCTAACCCTAACCCCCCCCCCCTTCCCCGGTACCTAACCATAACCTTCCTGTCCCTGCATCCTAACCCTAACCCCCCCCCCCCTTCCCCGGTACCTAACCATAACCTTCCTGTCCCTGCATCTTAACCCTAACCCCCCTTCTAATGCCTAAACCTAACCTCCCGGCTGTGGCATTATGTATCTGGCTAGTGGAGCCCGGTGCTGGTTTCAGAAATACGGGGGACCCCTACGCTTTTTGTCCCCCGTATTTTTGGAACCAGGACCAGGCACAGAGCCCGGTGCTGGTTGTTTAAATATGGGGGAACCCCTATCATTTTTTTCCCCATATTTTTTCAACCAGGACCGGCTCAAAGAGCCCGAGGCTGGTTTGGCTTAGGAGGGGGGACCCCACGCAATTTTTTTTTTTGAATTTAACACTGATTTCATTTTTGACAAAGGTGCACAATGAATCCCAGCACGGATCTCTCAGATCCGGCCGAGATACATTGTATTAAAGTCGGCAGTGTTTTACAAGTCACTCACGTAAAACACTGCCAAAAAAACGAATGACATCGACATCGGTAAAACAGAAAATGCAGAATACGACAGCTTAGTAAATTAGTCGTAATAAATTCAAAAAGTTGCAAATTTACACTTTCGATGTCATTCGTGATTGGACTTTGACCTCAAACGTGAAAATACGAATTTTAGTAAATATACCCCCATGTTTTTAAATTTAAATCCTAAAGCAGGTGTTGTATTAGAGCAAAAGAGTGCAAGAGACCAGCCATGCAGTTTCTGAAATATTATTACAAAATGTTACTGTATTTCATAAGCACTCATTCCTAACTCTGCTAAGTACTGTTTGGTATACTGTATCTGGCTTCCATGAGGTAGTTGTCCATTATTTCAGCTTCCATTGATCTTTTTGAAAGCGGTAGAAGTTATCGATTCTTTTTTTTTTCTTCCCTATTTTTAATTTTCTCCTGCATAGCCCAGTAAAATGTTGCAATGTTAAGTATTAACTTGTGCCTTCTGGGGGTCCCCTTCTTCACCAAACCCAGCCAAATCTCATCCTAACCCTCTGTTCCACGTTCTCTATGTACCCCATCTGTGTCACCCATGTCTGTCTACCCCTCCCCTTTAGATTGTAAACTCTCACGAGCAGGGCCCTCTTCCCTCGTGTGCTTATCCTTTGTCTTACTTTAATAATCTTCAACTGTACCACATCCAGCAGTCTTCTGCCACCTGATACTTATTCCAGTGTCATCTGCTGATGTAACTATGTTTATTTACCCTGTACTTGTCCTATACTGTCATCAACTGTAAGTTGCTGTTTTCCTGTTTGATTATTTATGTACTCTGTAATTGGGCGCTGCAGAACCCTTGTGGCGCCATATAAATAAAGGATAATAATAATAATATAGGGTGTATAATCACCAGGTGTATCTCACACATCGCTCAGTACAGATTACAGGATGTATAATCAGTAATCACCAGGTGTATAACACACATCGCACAGTACAGTATATAGGGTGTATAATCCCCAGGTGTATCTCACACATCGCTCAGTACAGATTACAGGATGTATAATAATCAGTAATCACCAAGTGTATAACACACGTCGCACAGTACGGTATACATACTGGTCACAACAATGCAGCGATATTGAGCACTGATCAAGATACTAGAAGTGGCACAGAGCTGCAAGATACAGCAATGGCCTACTGTACTGTACTGTACTATATATGTATACTGCTGGTCACCAAAATGCTGCACTGTCCTACTATATACTGCTCACAATAATGCAGCACAGATATGGAATGGATACTTGCAGTGACACAGAGCTGCAAGATACAGCAATAGCCTACTGTATTGTACTGTACTATATATGTATACTGCTGGTCACCAAAAAGCTGCACTGTCCTACTATATACTTCTCACAATAATGCAGCACAGATATGGAATGGATACTTGCAGTGACACAGAGCTGCAAGATACAGCAATGGCCTACTGTACAACTATATACTGTTGGTCACCAAAATGCTGCACTGTAATACTATATATACTGCTCACAGAAATGCAGCACAGATATGGAATGGATACTTGCAGTGACACAGAGCTGCAAGATACAGCAATGGCCTACTGTACAACTATATACTGTTGGTCACCAAAATGCTGCACTGTAATACTATATATACAGCTCACAAAAATGCAGCACAGAAATGGAATGGATACTTGCAGTTACACAGAGCTGCAAGATACAGCAATGGCTTACTATACACAACTATATACTGTTGGTCACCAAAATGCTGCACTGTAATACTATATATACTGCTCACAAAAATGCAGCACAGATATGGAATGGATACTTGCAGTGACACAGAGCTGCAAGATACAGCAATGGCCTACTGTACAACTATATACTGTTGGTCACCAAAATGCTGCACTGTAATACTAACTATATATACTGCTCACAAAAATGCAGCACAGATATGGAATGGATACTTGCAGTGACACAGAGCTGCAAGATACAGCAATTGCCTACTGTACAACTATATACTGTTTGTCACCAAAATGCTGCACTCTAATACTATATATACTGCTCACAAAAAAGCAGCACAGATATGGAATGGATACTTGTAGTGACATAGAGCTGCAAGATACAGCAATGGCCAACTGTACTGTACTACTATTATACTGGTGGTCCCCAGTCCCCACAATAAAGCACACTGAGCACAGATATTTGCAGCACACTGAGAACAGATATGGAGCGTTTTCAGGCAGAGAACGTAGATATTTTCAGCACACTGAGCACAGATATTTGCAGCACACTGAGCACAGATATTTGCAGCACACTGAGCACAGATTACGGAGCTTTTCAGGGAGAGAACGCAGCCACGTCCTCTCCGTTCAATCTCCAATGCATGAGTGAAAATGGCGGCGACGCGCGGCTCTTATATAGAATACGAATCTCGCGAGAATCCGACAGCGGGATGATGACGTTCGGGCGCGTTCGGGTTTACCGAGCAAGGCGGGAAGATCCGAGGCTGCCTCGGACCCGTGTAAAATAGGTGAAGTTCGGGGGGATTCGGATCTCGATGAACCGAACCCGCTCATCTCTAGTATAAAAGTATCATTCACCCTCCTAAGTTCATTCACTCTAGTAATAGCCAGTCCTGCCCTGCGGCCCCAGCTCTAGGTACATTACAAATTCAGAACCTGATACATCTATTAGGGCTGACTGCTACAGTGTGATAAATTATTTATTTAATTTTTTTGTTTACTGAACTGCAAATAATTCCCTGAATTAATTTTAACTACTTTCTTTACATTCATTATCAATAAATCTGCTGGTTCCTATAGCGTATGTTGTGCAGGGCCTGTATGTCTGGGCTCTGTGGGCAGCCTCCAGAGATACCATGGGGAGTCTACTGCTGAGCAATCCAATGCTGTTTAGAAGTAGTAATAGACACTACTGTATGACGGATAGAAAAGTGTCAATGTTTATTTAGTATGCTGTACACAGCATGAAGCATGGAACTGTAATGTAAACACTTAAAGCATTTGGGCTGACAAATAAAGACATAATTATGCCATGCATGGAACAGTTCACAATATATAAAAAAAAAAAAATACTTAGAAGTGGATGTTTAGGATTCGGTATGATATCCCAACGGACGGGATGCTTGCAGTCAAAATACCGACAACAGCAGCCCAACCATCAGAATTTCATCAGCCCCCAAGAAAGTACCGTCTCCCCTGCCCTCTACCCTATCCCTCCCTTGTGGGTGCCTAACCCTAACCCTCCACGGTGGTGCCTAACACTCCCTGGGTGGTGCCACACCCTAACCCTCCCTTCCCTGCTGCCTAAACCTAAACCTCTGCACTTGATGCCTAACCCTAACCTCTCCTTGAAAGTGCCTAACCCTAACCCCCCCCCCTTCCCCGGTACCTAACCATAACCTTCCTGTCCCTGCATCCTAACCCTAACCCCCCCCCCCCTTCCCCGGTACCTAACCATAACCTTCCTGTCCCTGCATCCTAACCCTAACCCCCCCCCCCTTCCCCGGTACCTAACCATAACCTTCCTGTCCCTGCATCTTAACCCTAACCCCCCTTCTAATGCCTAAACCTAACCTCCCGGCTGTGGCATTATGTATCTGGCTAGTGGAGCCCGGTGCTGGTTTCAGAAATACGGGGGACCCCTACGCTTTTTGTCCCCCGTATTTTTGGAACCAGGACCAGGCAAAGAGCCCGGTGCTGGTTGTTTAAATATGGGGGAACCCCTATCATTTTTTTCCCCATATTTTTTCAACCAGGACCGGCTCAAAGAGCCCGAGGCTGGTTTGGCTTAGGAGGGGGGACCCCACGCAATTTTTTTTTGGAATTTAACACTGATTTCATTTTTGACAAAGGTGCACAATGAAGCCCAGCACGGATCTCTCAGATCCGGCCGAGATACATTGTATTAAAGTCGGCAGTGTTTTACAAGTCACTCACGTAAAACACTGCCAAAAAAAACGAATGACATCGACATCGGTAAAACGGAAAATGCAGAATACGACAGCTTAGTAAATTAGTCGTAATAAATTCAAAAAGTTGCAAATTTACACTTTCGATGTCATTCGTGATTGGGCTTTGACCTCAAACGGGAAAATACGAATTTTAGTAAATATACCCCCATGTTTTTAAATTTAAATCCTAAAGCAGGTGTTGTATTAGAGCAAAAGAGTGCAAGAGACCAGCCATGCAGTTTCTGAAATATTATTACAAAATGTTACTGTATTTCATAAGCACTCATTCCTAACTCTGCTAAGTACTGTTTGGTATACTGTATCTGGCTTCCATGAGGTAGTTGTCCATTATTTCAGCTTCCATTGATCTTTTTGAAAGCGGTAGAAGTTATCGATTCTTTTTTTTTTTCTTCCCTATTTTTAATTTTCTCCTGCATAGCCCAGTAAAATGTTGCAATGTTAAGTATTGACTTGTGCCTTCTGGGGGTCCCCTTCTTCACCAAACCCAGCCAAATCTCATCCTAACCCTCTGTTCCACGTTCTCTATGTACCCCATCTGTGTCACCCATGTCTGTCTACCCCTCCCCTTTAGATTGTAAACTCTCACGAGCAGGGCCCTCTTCCCTCGTGTGCTTATCCTTTGTCTTACTTTAATAATCTTCAACTGTACCACATCCAGCAGTCTTCTGCCACCTGATACTTATTCCAGTGTCATCTGCTGATGTAACTATGTTTATTTACCCTGTACTTGTCCTATACTGTCATCAACTGTAAGTTGCTGTTTTCCTGTTTGATTATTTATGTACTCTGTAATTGGGCGCTGCAGAACCCTTGTGGCGCCATATAAATAAAGGATAATAATAATAATATAGGGTGTATAATCACCAGGTGTATCTCACACATCGCTCAGTACAGATTACAGGATGTATAATCAGTAATCACCAGGTGTATAACACACGTCGCACAGTACAGTATATAGGGTGTATAATCCCCAGGTGTATCTCACACATCGCTCAGTACAGATTACAGGATGTATAATAATCAGTAATCACCAAGTGTATAACACACGTCGCACAGTACGGTATACATACTGGTCACAACAATGCAGCGATATTGAGCACTGATCAAGATACTAGAAGTGGCACAGAGCTGCAAGATACAGCAATGGCCTACTGTACTGTACTGTACTATATATGTATACTGCTGGTCACCAAAATGCTGCACTGTCCTACTATATACTGCTCACAATAATGCAGCACAGATATGGAATGGATACTTGCAGTGACACAGAGCTGCAAGATACAGCAATGGCCTACTGTATAGTACTGTACTATATATGTATACTGCTGGTCACCAAAAAGCTGCACTGTCCTACTATATACTTCTCACAATAATGCAGCACAGATATGGAATGGATACTTGCAGTGACACAGAGCTGCAAGATACAGCAATGGCCTACTGTACAACTATATACTGTTGGTCACCAAAATGCTGCACTGTAATACTATATATACTGCTCACAAAAATGCAGCACAGAAATGGAATGGATACTTGCAGTTACACAGAGCTGCAAGATACAGCAATGGCCTACTATACACAACTATATACTGTTGGTCACCAAAATGCTGCACTGTAATACTATATATACTGCTCACAAAAATGCAGCTCAGATATGGAATGGATACTTGCAGTGACACAAAGCTGCAAGATACAGCAATGGCCTACTGTACAACTATATACTGTTGGTCACCAAAATGCTGCACTGTAATACTAACTATATATACTGCTCACAAAAATGCAGCACAGATATGGAATGGATACTTGCAGTGACACAGAGCTGCAAGATACAGCAATGGCCTACTGTACAACTATATACTGTTTGTCACCAAAATGCTGCACTGTAATACTATATATACTGCTCACAAAAATGCAGCACAGATATGGAATGGATACTTGTAGTGACATAGAGCTGCAAGACACAGCAATGGCCTACTGTACTGTACTACTATTATACTGGTGGTCCCCAGTCCCCACAATAAAGCACACTGAGCACAGATATTTGCAGCACACTGAGAACAGATATGGAGCGTTTTCAGGCAGAGAACGTAGATATTTTCAGCACACTGAGCACAGATATTTGCAGCACACTGAGCACAGATATTTGCAGCACACTGAGCACAGATTACGGAGCTTTTCAGGGAGAGAACGCAGCCACGTCCTCTCCGTTCAATCTCCAATGCATGAGTGAAAATGGCGGCGACGCGCGGCTCTTATATAGAATACGAATCTCGCGAGAATCCGACAGCGGGATGATGACGTTCGGGCGCGTTCGGGTTTACCGAGCAAGGCGGGAAGATCCGAGGCTGCCTCGGACCCGTGTAAAATAGGTGAAGTTCGGGGGGGTTCGGATCTCGATGAACCGAACCCGCTCATCTCTAGTATAAAAGTATCATTCACCCTCCTAAGTTCATTCACTCTAGTAATAGCCAGTCCTGCCCTGCGGCCCCAGCTCTAGGTACATTACAAATTCAGAACCTGATACATCTATTAGGGCTGACTGCTACAGTGTGATAAATTATTTATTTCATTTTTTTGTTTACTGAACTGCAAATAATTCCCTAAATTAATTTTAACTACTTTCTTTACATTCATTATCAATAAATCTGCTGGTTCCTATAGCGTATGTTGTGCAGGGCCTGTATGTCTGGGCTCTGTGGGCAGCCTCCAGAGATACCATGGGGAGTCTACTGCTGAGCAATCCAATGCTGTTTAGAAGTAGTAATAGACACTACTGTATGACAGATAGAAAAGTGTCAATGTTTATTTAGTATGCTGTACACAGCATGAAGCATGGAACTGTAATGTAAACACTTAAAGCATTTGGGCTGACAAATAAAGTCATAATTATGCCATGCATGGAACAGTTCACAATATATAAAAAAAAAAAAATACTTAGAAGTGGATGTTTAGGATTCGGTATGATATCCCAACGGACGGGATGCTGGCAGTCAAAATACCGACAACAGCAGCCCAACCATCAGAATTTCATCAGCCCCCAAGAAAGTACCGTCTCCCCTGCCCTCTACCCTATCCCTCCCTTGTGGGTGCCTAACCCTAACCCTCCACGGTGGTGCCTAACACTCCCTGGGTGGTGCCACACCCGAACCCTCCCTTCCCTGTTGCCTAAACCTAAACCTCTGCACTTGATGCCTAACCCTAACCTCTCCTTGAAAGTGCCTAACCCTAACCCCCCCCCCTTCCCCGGTACCTAACCATAACCTTCCTGTCCCTGCATCCTAACCCTAACCCCCCCCCCCTTCCCCGGTACCTAACCATAACCTTCCTGTCCCTGCATCCTAACCCTAACCCCCCCCCTTCCCCGGTACCTAACCATAACCTTCCTGTCCCTGCATCTTAACCCTAACCCCCCTTCTAATGCCTAAACCTAACCTCCCGGCTGTGGCATTATGTATCTGGCTAGTGGAGCCCGGTGCTGGTTTCAGAAATACGGGGGACCCCTACGCTTTTTGTCCCCCGTATTTTTGGAACCAGGACCAGGCACAGAGCCCGGTGCTGGTTGTTTAAATATGGGGGAACCCCTATCATTTTTTTCCCCATATTTTTTCAACCAGGACCGGCTCAAAGAGCCCGAGGCTGGTTTGGCTTAGGAGGGGGGACCCCACGCAATTTTTTTTTGGAATTTAACACTGATTTCATTTTTGACAAAGGTGCACAATGAAGCCCAGCACGGATCTCTCAGATCCGGCCGAGATACATTGTATTAAAGTCGGCAGTGTTTTACAAGTCACTCACGTAAAACACTGCCAAAAAAAAACGAATGACATCGACATCGGTAAAACGGAAAATGCAGACTACGACAGCTTAGTAAATTAGTCGTAATAAATTCAAAAAGTTGCAAATTTACACTTTCGATGTCATTCGTGATTGGACTTTGACCTCAAACGGGAAAATACGAATTTTAGTAAATATACCCCCATGTTTTTAAATTTAAATCCTAAAGCAGGTGTTGTATTAGAGCAAAAGAGTGCAAGAGACCAGCCATGCAGTTTCTGAAATATTATTACAAAATGTTACTGTATTTCATAAGCACTCATTCCTAACTCTGCTAAGTACTGTTTGGTATACTGTATCTGGCTTCCATGAGGTAGTTGTCCATTATTTCAGCTTCCATTGATCTTTTTGAAAGCGGTAGAAGTTATCGATTCTTTTTTTTTTCTTCCCTATTTTTAATTTTCTCCTGCATAGCCCAGTAAAATGTTGCAATGTTAAGTATTGACTTGTGCTTTCTGGGGGTCCCCTTCTTCACCAAACCCAGCCAAATCTCATCCTAACCCTCTGTTCCACGTTCTCTATGTACCCCATCTGTGTCACCCATGTCTGTCTACCCCTCCCCTTTAGATTGTAAACTCTCACGAGCAGGGCCCTCTTCCCTCGTGTGCTTATCCTTTGTCTTACTTTAATAATCTTCAACTGTACCACATCCAGCAGTCTTCTGCCACCTGATACTTATTCCAGTGTCATCTGCTGATGTAACTATGTTTATTTACCCTGTACTTGTCCTATACTGTCATCAACTGTAAGTTGCTGTTTTCCTGTTTGATTATTTATGTACTCTGTAATTGGGCGCTGCAGAACCCTTGGGGCGCCATATAAATAAAGGATAATAATAATAATATAGGGTGTATAATCACCAGGTGTATCTCACACATCGCTCAGTACAGATTACAGGATGTATAATCAGTAATCACCAGGTGTATAACACACGTCGCACAGTACAGTATATAGGGTGTATAATCCCCAGGTGTATCTCACACATCGCTCAGTACAGATTACAGGATGTATAATAATCAGTAATCACCAAGTGTATAACACACGTCGCACAGTACAGTATACATACTGGTCACAACAATGCAGCGATATTGAGCACTGATCAAGATACTAGAAGTGGCACAGAGCTGCAAGATACAGCAATGGCCTACTGTACTGTACTGTACTATATATGTATACTGCTGGTCACCAAAATGCTGCACTGTCCTACTATATACTGCTCACAATAATGCAGCACAGATATGGAATGGATACTTGCAGTGACACAGAGCTGCAAGATACAGCAATGGCCTACTGTATTGTACTGTACTATATATGTATACTGCTGGTCACCAAAAAGCTGCACTGTCCTACTATATACTTCTCACAATAATGCAGCACAGATATGGAATGGATACTTGCAGTGACACAGAGCTGCAAGATACAGCAATGGCCTACTGTACAACTATATACTGTTGGTCACCAAAATGCTGCACTGTAATACTATATATACTGCTCACAGAAATGCAGCACAGATATGGAATGGATACTTGCAGTGACACAGAGCTGCAAGATACAGCAATGGCCTACTGTACAACTATATACTGTTGGTCACCAAAATGCTGCACTGTAATACTATATATACTGCTCACAAAAATGCAGCACATAAATGGAATGGATACTTGCAGTTACACAGAGCTGCAAGATACAGCAATGGCATACTATACACAACTATATACTGTTGGTCACCAAAATGCTGCACTGTAATACTATATATACTGCTCACAAAAATGCAGCACAGATATGGAATGGATACTTGCAGTGACACAGAGCTGCAAGATACAGCAATGGCCTACTGTACAACTATATACTGTTGGTCACCAAAATGCTGCACTGTAATACTAACTATATATACTGCTCACAAAAATGCAGCACAGATATGGAATGGATACTTGCAGTGACACAGAGCTGCAAGATACAGCAATGGCCTACTGTACAACTATATACTGTTTGTCACCAAAATGCTGCACTCTAATACTATATATATTGCTCACAAAAATGCAGCACAGATATGGAATGGATACTTGTAGTGACATAGAGCTGCAAGATACAGCAATGGCCTACTGTACTGTACTACTATTATACTGGTGGTCCCCAGTCCCCACAATAAAGCACACTGAGCACAGATATTTGCAGCACACTGAGAACAGATATGGAGCGTTTTCAGGCAGAGAACGTAAATATTTTCAGCACACTGAGCACAGATATTTGCAGCACACTGAGCACAGATATTTGCAGCACACTGAGCACAGATTACGGAGCTTTTCAGGGAGAGAACGCAGCCACGTCCTCTCCGTTCAATCTCCAATGCATGAGTGAAAATGGCGGCGACGCGCGGCTCTTATATAGAATACGAATCTCGCGAGAATCCGACAGCGGGATGATGAAGTGCGTTCGGGTTTACCAAGCAAGGCGGGAAGATCCGAGGCTGCCTCGGACCCGTGTAAAATAGGTGAAGTTCGGGGGGGTTCGGATCTCGATGAACCGAACCCGCTCATCTCTAGTATAAAAGTATCATTCACCCTCCTAAGTTCATTCACTCTAGTAATAGCCAGTCCTGCCCTGCGGCCCCAGCTCTAGGTACATTACAAATTCAGAACCTGATACATCTATTAGGGCTGACTGCTACAGTGTGATAAATTATTTATTTCATTTTTTTGTTTACTGAACTGCAAATAATTCCCTAAATGAATTTTAACTACTTTCTTTACATTCATTATCAATAAATCTGCTGGTTCCTATAGTGTATGTTGTGCAGGGCCTGTATGTCTGGGCTCTGTGGGCAGCCTCCAGAGATACCATGGGGAGTCTACTGCTGAGCAATCCAATGCTGTTTAGAAGTAGTAATAGACACTACTGTATGACGGATAGAAAAGTGTCAATGTTTATTTAGTATGCTGTACACAGCATGAAGCATGGAACTGTAATGTAAACACTTTAAGCATTTGGGCTGACAAATAAAGACATAATTATGCCATGCATGGAACAGTTCACAATATATAAAAAAAATTAAATACTTAGAAGTGGATGTTTAGGATTCGGTATGATATCCCAACGGACGGGATGCTGGCAGTCAAAATACCGACAACAGCAGCCCAACCATCAGAATTTCATCAGCCCCCAAGAAAGTACCGTCTCCCCTGCCCTCTACCCTATCCCTCCCTTGTGGGTGCCTAACCCTAACCCTCCACGGTGGTGCCTAACACTCCCTGGGTGGTGCCACACCCTAACCCTCCCTTCCCTGCTGCCTAAACCTAAACCTATGCACTTGATGCCTAACCC
The DNA here is from genome assembly GCF_028390025.1 of Pseudophryne corroboree. NCBI lineage: Eukaryota > Metazoa > Chordata > Amphibia > Anura > Myobatrachidae > Pseudophryne > Pseudophryne corroboree. The sequence goes on from NC_086445.1 coordinate 147,963,069, forward strand.
TAACCTCTCCTTGAAAGTGCCTAACCCCCCCCCCCCCCCCCCTTCCCCGGTACCTAACCATAACCTTCCTGTCCCTGCATCCTAACCCTAACCCCCCCTAACCCCCCTTCCCCGGTACCTAACCATAACCTTCCTGTCCCTGCATCCTAACCCTAACCCCCCCCCCCCCCTTCCCCGGTACCTAACCATAACCTTCCTGTCCCTGCATCTTAACCCTAACCCCCCTTCTAATGCCTAAACCTAACCTCCCACCCCCCACTGCAGGACGCTAGTGCATCCAGCTATAACAACAATCGGGATTGCGGGCGACTGTATTTTGACGCAAGGATTCTGACCTCCATCAGGATTTCTTCGCAGGTCTTATGCCATCGTTTGGCATTCCGGCATCATATTTCAACCCCTGAGATCTCATCCAGTGGCATTTTAACTGCATCCCGATGATTATGCGTCTGGTACATACATAGAGATAAGGGTCATGTTTTTTAAAAAAGCATATTTATATTTGTTTATAGTGTATGCTCAAAATCACAGACAAATATATTTAAATTAGACAGGACACCTCACAGACTATTAAAGCTATACTAAAAAAGCATGCCAGATATTCAGTATAGTCAGTGGTTAAAGTGGGTCGGAATGGGGCGGAACTGCGTTCCGTCACCTCTAATTGCAGGCGGAACCAGTTCCGCCTTCGCCCGGCCACAGCATCAGGTCCCTCTCCATTGTAAAGGTGGCAGCGGCTGCCAGCCAATCCCGGCTCGCGGACCGGCTGCAGCACCAATCAAAAGAAGGGGCGGCTTTTTAAAAATCTGACGTGAGCCAATCACGGCTCGCGGACCGCGAGCCAACAAGAAGCTGCCAAGTGACAACTTCTCATTAGCTGGCGGTCTGGGAGCGTGAATGGCGCACAATTGGCGCCAGATTCAAAGTGCTTCCTCGCTACTTTTCAATAGCAGCCGGTACATGAGCCAGTACTGTCTGGCAACCGTTGCCAGCATTACACCGCAGCCGGGACCTGATGCTCCAGGCCATGGCCACTGAAGCAGGGGGTGAGATGGGGAGGGAGTGAGAGTAGCAGGGGGTGAGATGAGGAGGGGGTGAGAGAAACGGGGTGAGATGGGGAGGGAGTGAGAGGAGCACAGTGGCAAACGCAGGATTTGCATGGGGGGGTTTCCAGAACTGGGCGGAGCCAATCACGGGGGTGGGGACTGAGGTGACCCAGTATATGCTGGATCCGTAAAACTAGTGTGTCTGTGTGTGTGTGTATATATATATATATGTATATATATATATATATATATATATATACATATATCTACACATATATATATATATACACACATATATATATATATATATATATATATACATACACACACACATACATATACACATATACATAGCATATTAAACATGCATACATATATATATATATATGTGTACACACATACAGTACATATATATTATATATATATATATATATACACATGTATATATATATCATATGTGTGTGTTTATATGTATGTATGTATATACATATGTATATATGTATGCACATGGATATATATATGTACTATAATTAAAATAAAGTAAACTTTTATTGCACTTACAAGTGCCACCAGGAAGACAGCAGGCTGCAGAGGACGCTAGACAGCCATTAATAATACTCATGCAGCTAAAAAAAAAATATATATATATTTTTATTTTTTTTTAGTGGAGGGGGGTTTCTGGGTGCTCGGAAACCCCCCCTGGGTGCGCCACTGGAGCAGGGGGTGAGAGAAACGGGGTGAGATGGGGAGGGAGTGAGAGAAACGGGGTGAGATGGGGAGGGAGTGAGAGGTGCGGGGGGTGAGATGGGGAGTGCGTGAGAGATGCAGGGGGTGAGATTAGGAAGTGAGGCACAGGGAGTGAGAGGTGTAGGGGGTAAGTAAAGCAGAGCATATAGGAAGTAAGGGACACCTAGGATGAAGATATGGACGCATGAGAGTGACAGACAAAGGAAACAAGAAAGCAGAAGGGACACATAGAAGACATAAGAGAGGCGAGCAAAGGTTGTTCAACATACACTGCTATATTGTGAATCAAATCTAAAATTAGGAGGGGGAGCAGGGCTGGATTAAGCCCTTGGGGGGCCCAGGGCACCCAAGACAGTGACCCCCCCCCCCCCCCAGCAACCACCCCCCGCAGGGGCAAAAGCAGGATTCGGAAGGGGGTTTCCTTTGATGATGCACGCACGTGTGTGTGTGTGTGTGTGTGTGTGTGTGTGTGTGTGTGTGTGTGTGTGTGTGTGTGTATATATACATATATATATATATATATATATATATACAGTGGTCGAAGTGGAAATTTTGAAGTGAGGGTATGCAAAAGTCAAGGACGAAGGCGCGCAGTCACACAAAAGGGGGCGTGTCCAGTGTAGTAGAACCCCTTATACTATCTAGTACTGGTGCCCCTTTCACCTAATAGCACACGGTACAAGCTGAAATTCACATTATAGCACACGATACGAGCCGAAATTCACATTATAGCACACTGAATGAGCCGAAATTCACATTGTAGCACACTGAATGAGCCGACACTCACATTGTAGCACACTGAATGAGCCGAAATTCACATTGTAGCATTCTAAATGAGCCGAAATTCACATTGTAGCACACTGAATGAGCCGAAATTCACATTGTAGCACACTGAATGAGCCGAAATTCACATTGTAGCACACTGAATGAGCCGAAATTCACCTTGTAGCACACTGTATGATCTGAAATTCACATTGTAGCACACTGAATGAGCCGAAATTCACATTGTAGCACACTGAATGAGCCGAAACTCACATTGTAGCACACTGAATGAGCCGAAATTCACATTGTAGCATTCTGAATGAGCCGAAATTCACATTGTAGCACACTGAATGAGCCGAAATTCACATTATAGCACACTGAATGAGACGAAATTCACATTGTAGCACACTGAATGAGCCGAAATTCACCTTGTAGCACACTGTATGAGCTGAAATTCACATTGTAGCACACTGAATGAGCCGAAATTCACATTGTAGAACACTGAATGAGCCGAAACTCACATTGTAGCACACTGAATGAGCCGAAATTCACATTGTAGCATTCTGAATGAGCCGAAATTCACATTGTAGCACACTGAATGAGCCGAAATTCACATTATAGCACACTTATACCCCTTTCAGACATATGACCCGGGAATTACCCTGCTCAAGTCCCGGTATTTTCTCTCCAGCAAAAACCCGGGTTTTTCTTCAGACCCCCTTTCATACTACACCACAGACCCGGGAAATTCCCGGGTTGGCCCCTTTCAGACATAAGCTGGATTTTTCAGTTTTCTCTGACGTCCTAGTGGATGCTGGGTACTCCGTAAGGACCATGGGGAATAGACGGGCTCCACAGGAGACTGGGCACTCTTAAAAGAAAGATTAGGTACTATATCGGGTGTGCACTGGCTCCTCCCTCTATGCCCCTCCTCCAGACCTCAGTTAGAATCTGTGCCCGGCCAGAGCTGGATGCACCTAGTGGGCTCTCCTGAGCTTACTAGAAAAGAAAGTATTTGTTAGGTTTTTTATTTTCAGTGAGATCTGCTGGCAACAGACTCACTGCTACGAGGGACTGAGGGGAGAGAAGCAAACCTACCTGCTTGCAGCTAGCTTGTGCTTCTAAGGCTACTGGACACCATTAGCTCCAGAGGGATCGAACACAGGGCCCGACCTCGATCGTCCGTTCCCGGAGCCGCGCCGCCGTCCCCCTTGCAGAGCCAGAAGACGGAAGAACCAGGGGAAAATCGGCGGCTGAAGACTCCGGTCTTCAATAAGGTAGCACACAGCACTGCAGCTGTGCGCCATTGCTCCCACAGCACACCACACGCTCCGGTCACTGGTGGGTGCAGGGCGCTGGGGGGGGCGCCCTGGGCTGCAATAAGTATACCTTTTTGGCAAATGTGCACATAATACAGTTATAGACTGTATATGTGCCTAATCCCCCGCCATAAACATTATTAAAAAAGCGGGAGAAGCCCGCCGCGGAGGGGGCGGGGCTATCTCCCTCAGCACACCGGCGCCATTTTCTCTTCACAGCTCCGCTGGAAGGACGCTCCCCAGGCTCTCCCCTGCAGTATACACTACAAGAAGGGTAAAAAAGAGAGGGGGGGCACATAAATTTAGGCGCAAAAGGTGATATAAGCAGCTATTGGGGGAAAATTCACTTTGTGTTAGTGTAAAATCCCTCTGTTATATAGCGCTCTGGTGTGTGCTGGCATACTCTCTCTCTGTCTCCCCAAAGGACTTTGTGGGGTCCTGTCCTCAGTCAGAGCATTCCCTGTGTGTGTGCGGTGTGTCGGTACGGCTGTGTCGACATGTTTGTTGAGGACGCTTACGTGGAGGCGGAGCAGGAGCCGATAAGTGTGATGTCGCCCCCTGCGGGGCCGACACCAGAGTGGATGGATATGTGGAAGGTATTAACCGACAGTGTCAACTCCTTGCATAAAAGGTTCGATGACGTGACAGCTTTGGGACAGCCGGCATCTCAGCCCGCGCCTGCCCAGGCGTCTCAGAGGCCATCAGGGTCTCAAAAACGCCCGCTACCTCAGATGGCAGACACAGATGTCGACACGGAGTCTGACTCCAGTGTAGACGAGGATGAGACAAATGTACAGTCCACAAGGGCCATCCGATGCATGATTACGGCAATGAAAAATGTGTTGCACATTTCTGACATTAACCCGGTTACCACTAAAAAGGGTATTATGTTTGGGGAGAAAAAGCAGCCAGTGACTTTTCCCCCATCTGATGAGTTAAATGAATTGTGTGAAGAAGCGTGGTGTTCCCCAGATAAGAAATTAGTGATTTCTAAGAGGTTACTAATGGCGTACCCTTTCCCGCCAACGGACAGGTTACGTTGGGAAACATCCCCTAGGGTGGACAAGGCGCTCACACGCTTATCAAAAAAGGTGGCACTGCCGTCTCAGGACACGGACGCCTTAAAGGAGCCTTCAGATAGAAAGCAGGAGGCTATCCTGAAGTCTGTGTATACACACTCAGGTACTATACTGAGACCTGCAATTGCTTCAGCATGGATGTGTAGTGCTGCAGCTGCTTGGTCTGATACCCTGTCAGATAACATTGATTCCCTTGACAGGGATACTATTTTGCTAACCATAGAGCATATTAAAGACGTCGTCTCATATATGAGGGATGCACAGAGGGACATTTGCCGGCTGGCATCTAGAATTAATGCAATGTCCATTTCTGCCAGGAGAGTATTATGGACTCGGCAGTGGACAGGTGATGCTGATTCTAAAAGGCACATGGAGGTTTTGCCTTATAAGGGTGAGGAATTGTTTGGGGACGGTCTCTCGGACCTCGTATCCACAGCAACAGCTGGGAAGTCGACTTTTTTACCTCAGGTTCCCTCACAGCCTAAGAAAGCACCGTATTATCAAGTACAGTCCTTTCGACCTCAGAAAGGCAAGCGGGTCAGAGGCGCATCCTTTCTGTCCAGAGGCAGGGGTAGAGGGAAAAAGCTGCACCAGACAGCCAGTTCCCAGGAACAAAAATCCTCCCCTGCTTCCACTAAGTCCCCCGCATGACGCTGGGGCTCCACAGGTGGAGCCAGGTGCGGTGGGGGCGCGTCTCCGGAACTTCAGCAACCAGTGGGTTCGCTCACAGGTGGATCTCTGGGTTCTACAAGTGGTATCTCAGGGATACATGCTGGAGTTCGAGGCGACTCCCCCTCGCCGTTACCTCAAATCAGCCTTGCCAGCGGCTCCCAGGGAAAGGGAGGTAGTGCTGGCGGCTATTCACAAGCTGTACCTTCAGCAGGTGATAATCAAGGTTCCCCTCCTTCAACAGGGACGGGGTTACTATTCCACAATGTTTGTGGTACCGAAACCAGACGGTTCGGTGAGACCCATTCTAAATTTAAAATCCTTGAACACTTATGTAAGGAAGTTCAAGTTCAAAATGGAATCGCTCAGGGCGGTTATTGCAAGCCTGGAAGAGGGGGATTTTATGGTGTCGCTGGACATCAAGGACGCTTATCTGCATAATGTTAGGTTCCTGGTGCTCAGAACAAGGGAGATGTTATGAAGTGAGTCCAGAGCACCAGGACGTAACACTGGATTTGGAGAAATGGAACGGGAATAGCCCCTGGCACCCTACCTCCGTTGTTTTACCCGTGTTGTCAATTCACGCTTGCAGGACTATGGTTTCTTGGGCCCATGGCAGCCGCGTTTGAAGGGCGGATTAGGTCTCCCCAACTCCGATGCCCCCTCAGGTCTTAAAGAGAGACAAAGCGTGAACTGAGACAGGGTAATAACAAGGGGCCCTCTAACTGAAACAACCAAAGCCAGGGGCTACTAACTAGCCTAAAACTAAATGTATGTGCGGCTTGCCGCCAAAGGAAAAGAACAACAAAGGAAATGCTGACCACACGCCGACACAATACTTTTGTGTACCGGCGGTGACAGCATAAGCAGAACCCTCTGCAAAACACCAGTGACAGATACAACCAAGGAATACAGCGACCTAGGCCGACGGACGCGGCAAAGCCGCTACTCACGGAACCGGTACAAATACTGGCAAACGGACAGGAACCCCCAATGCTGCCGACACAGACTCTCAGAACTGGAGGACAGGCAGAATCCCAAACGACAGACCGGTGGACACCAAGAAGCCAGAAACTCGACCAGGCATAGGCAAAGCCACAGGACTTCAGGACAGGAACGCTTCACGGCAGGACACGGGATCAGACACAGGAATCGACACAGGGACTGACACAGGAATCGACACAGGAAGCAGCTAGACAGACACTGCTAGACAGGAGCTCAGGAACTGGCAGGAACAAGCTCAGAACTCAAGCACTCTGGAAGACTGGAAACCTAGAAATATCACCAGCGTCTGTGAATTGCACACAGCCAGCATATAACAGAGAGGCCTAATTAATTATGTCATGCAGCTGCCCTGTTGCATGACTCCAAACTGACAAGATGCAATTAGCAGCCAGGTGAGGGTGAACACATGGGAACAAGCTGCAATTACACAGACTTACCACCGGCAGCAAACAAGAGTATTCTTAAATAGAGCAACGGGAAATCCTGGCCTGCAAGACAACTTATAAACATAAAATAGGAATGAACCACTACCTGTGGTTCATAACAGTATCCTCTCCTTAAGGGTGAGATCCGAGCACCCCATGACACCCACGGAGAACATAAACAGAAGTATAACATAAAACACATAACCAAAATGCAAAAATGGAAATGAGCCACCGCCGTGGCTCATAACATTACCCCCCCCCCTTGAGGAGGGGTCAAAGGACCCCAAAATTCAGACTATCCAAAACAAGGGATACAAAAAAAAACCTGACACACTGGTCTAACAGACAAGAAAACAGAAACAAGCTGTAACAACAGCTTGTAACAGTGCTCTCCCCTTGACGGTGGCCACTGGACACAAGACAAGGGAAAAAATCTTTTTTTTTTTTTTTTTTTTTTTATATCAAGGCAAGTCAAAAATTATTTATTTTTCTTCTTCTTCTTCTTTTTACAAAGCTCTTTAGGTCTGACCAAGGTAATTCCCCAAACATTGTCTGAACTGATGGTACCACCCAGCAAGGCTGCGTTCAAATCAGAAATGCGTTTCTTACCCTTGGGAACTGAACTTTCAGGCAAAGTACTATTATTAGAAGAAGAGAGAAAAGCACATCTGCAGTCAAAACAACGGGATGAGACTCTTGTGCCAAGTCTACAGTATCCGGTGAACTCTCAGCAGACAAGATGAGTGACCTAGAGAAACCTGAACCAATTTCTTTGGAACCATATCTTTTAATAATTGCATCACTGAATGCTGGGGGATCCTGAAGAATGGGATCTTCAGCTTTCATTAGGCTGGTCGCCCACTCAAAAGGCTCTCCTCTAAAGGAATAAATCAGATAGAGTACAAGGTTCTCTGAAGTGATGCCCAGAAATGGTCTAGATAACATAATGATGTAATAGTGTTTGAAAAGCGCCAGAAATTGGCCTAAGTCCCCATCAAAGATTATGGATGTTGAGATATCAACAGAGTCAGGATCTGTTTCCTTCCCATCTGACTGACTAGAGTGCTTTGCTAGGACCTGGTCACTATTGACCTTACTCGAGGCTGAGACTCTCTGAACCCCACCTGGGGCAGTGACTTTCTGAAACCCACCCGGGGCAGTGACTTTCTGAACCCCACCCGGGGCAGTGACTTTCTGAACCCCACCCAGGGCAGTGACTTTCTGAACCCCACCCGGGGCAGTGACTTTCTGAACCCCACCCAGGGCAGTGACTTTCTGAACCTCACCCGGGGTAGTGACTTTCTGAACCCCACCCGGGGCAGTGACCTTCGGGAACCCCGCTGGGGTCAGCACCTCGGATTCTTTTACTGGGACCGAGCCGTCGGCCTCCCCCACTGGGACCGAGCCATCGGCCTCCCTCACTGGGACCGAGCCATCGGCTTCCCTCACTGGGACTGAGCCATTGGCCTCCCTCTCTGAGTCGATAATTATCGAAACTCCTCCCGGGACTATGACTTCCGGGACTTTTGCTGAAGCTATAACCTTCAGAACCTCCACTAACGCTATGCCTCTTGAGTCCTTTCCTGGGGAAGCGACTTCTAGACCCTTCTTTGGGGCTTTGTCTCTCGAGACCCCACTTGGGGATATTACTTCAAAGATCCCTTCTGGGGTTTTGCTTCTCGAGTTCCCTTCTAGAACTATGGTTTTAGACACCCTTTCTGGGGTTGCGCTTTTCAAGTCCTTACCTGGGGTAACAGCTTCTGAGACCCCTTCTGGTATGGAAACCTGAGTTATAATATTTGATGTCCCTCTATAAGCTAGAGCATCGGGTACCGCTCCAGCACTCTGGGCATCGGGTACCGCTCCAGCACTCTGGGCATCGGGTACCGCTCCAGCACTCTGGGCATCGGGTACCGCTCCAGCACTCTGGGCATCGGGTACCGCTCCAGCACTCTGGGCATCGGGTACGCTCCAAGATCCTGAGCATCGGGCACCACTCCAGGACCCTGGGCAACGGGCACCACTCCAGGACCCTGGGCATTGAGCACCACTCCAGGGGTGTGCAACTCTGCTTGAACAGGAAAATCAAGAGAGGAGAGAAACATTCTCTTTTGATTCCTGAATCTATAATGGGGCTCCCTTGCCCAAGGACCCCAATTATAGGACAGAGAGCTTTTTAGTGTGGGTTGTGTGACAAGTACCTCTGCCACAGTAGAGACAGGAGTAGGTCTTGTATCCTGACTCAGCTTGGCCAGAGGGCAAGACTTGTCACCACACTTTGGCTTGCGCAACTCACAGGTCTGCAGATAGTGGCCTAAACCCCCACAATATAGGCATAAGTTTAAGTTTCTGCAATGCAGACGCTCCTCTTCTGAGAGCCTGGGCCGCAGAAAACTTTTAAACCTTTTCTCTTCAATTAAACCAAAGGATTCTCTTGTCACCATACTGTGAACAAGAGTCTCTTTAGAGATAGATGTACTCTCAACGACTTCTGGCAAGATGAGCAAGATTTTAGTCAGAAGGTTTTGCAGTTGCTTTAAGGATTGCTGCAAAACTTCTAGTCGCTCAGGTCTCAAAGCCCTGAAAGCAGAGTTCAGGGCTGAGAGAGATGCCTGCAGGGCTTGCATAGTAGACATAGGAGGATTTAAAACTAGACAAGACAAGGCAAGACTAGACAAGGCAAGAGTAGACAAGGCAAGACTAAATTTTTAAACTCGACAAAACAAGACTGGATTTTTTTTTTTATTTTTTTTTTAAATACCGGATTGGATTCTGCACTCTGAGTTCTAGAGAGGACTGGATTTCTAAACACCGGACTGGATGCTGCACACTGAATTCTAGACAGGACTGGAATCTAAACACCGGACTGGATTCTGCACACTGAATTCTAGACAGGACTGGATTCTAAACACCGGACTGGATTCTAGACTAGACACTGGACTGGGCCAAAAAAGAAAAAAGTTTTATTTCTTTTTTGTGGTACGGCTGGTGATAATGTTAGGTTCCTGGTGCTCAGAACAAGGGAGATGTTATGAAGTGAGTCCAGAGCACCAGGACGTAACACTGGATTTGGAGAAATGGAACGGGAATAGCCCCTGGCACCCTACCTCCGTTGTTTTACCCGTGTTGTCAATTCACGCTTGCAGGACTATGGTTTCTTGGGCCCATGGCAGCCGCGTTTGAAGGGCGGATTAGGTCTGTCCAACTCTGATGCCCCCTCAGGTCTTAAAGAGAGACAAAGCGTGAACTGAGACAGGGTAATAACAAGGGGCCCTCTAACTGAAACAACCAAAGCCAGGGGCTACTAACTAGCCTAAAACTAAATGTATGTGCGGCTTGCCGCCAAAGGAAAAGAACAACAAAGGAAATGCTGACCACACGCCGACACAATACTTTTGTGTACCGGCGGTGACAGCATAAGCAGAACCCTCTGCAAAACACCAGTGACAGATACAACCAAGGAATACAGCGGCCTAGGCCGACGGACGCGGCAAAGCCGCTACTCACGGAACCGGTACAAATACTTGCAAACGGACAGGAACCCCCAATGCTGCCGACACAGACTCTCAGTACTGGAGGACAGGCAGAATCCCAAACGACAGACCGGTGGACACCAAGAAGCCAGAAACTCGACCAGGCATAGGCAAAGCCACAGGACTTCAGGACAGGAACGCTTCACGGCAGGACACGGGATCAGACACAGGAATCGACACAGGGACTGACACAGGAATCGACACAGGAAGCAGCTAGACAGACACTGCTAGACAGGAGCTCAGGAACTGGCAGGAACAAGCTCAGAACTCAAGCACTCTGGAACACTGGAAACCTAGAAATATCACCAGCGTCTGTGAATTGCACACAGCCAGCATATAACAGAGAGGCCTAATTAATTATGTCATGCAGCTGCCCTGTCGCATGACTCCAAACTGACAAGATGCAATTAGCAGCCAGGTGAGGCTGAACACATGGGAACAAGCTGCAATTACACAGACTCACCACCGGCAGCAAACAAGAGTATTCTTAAACAGAGCAACGGGAAATCCTGGCCTGCAAGACAACTTATAAACATAAAATAGGAATGAACCACTACCTGTGGTTCATAACAGTATCCTCTCCTTAAGGGTGAGATCCGAGCACCCCATGACACCCACGGGGAACATAAACAGAAGTATAACATAAAACACATAACCAAAATGCAAAAATGGAAATGAGCCACAGCCGTGGCTCATAACACATGTCCCCATTTACCCACCTCACCAGGACTACCTCAGGTTTGTGGTACAGGACTGTCATTACCAATTCCAGACGTTGCCGTTTGGTCTGTCCACGGCACCGAGGGTATTTACCAAGGTAATGGCCGAAATGATGATACTCCTTCGGCAGAAGGGAGTTATAATTATCCCGTACTTGGACGATCTCCTTATAAAGGCGAGGTCCAGAGAGCAGTTGTTAGTCAGCGTAGCACTTTCTCTGGAAGTGTTGCAACAGCACGGCTGGATTCTGAATATCCCAAAGTCGCAGCTGATTCCTGCGACATGTCTGCTCTTTCTGGGCATGATTCTGGACACAGAACAGAAGAAGGTGTTTCTCCCGGTGGAGAAGGCCCAGGAATTGTCATCTCTGGTCAGGAACCTCCTGAAACCAAAACAGGTGTCGGTGCATCACTGCACGCGAGTCCTGGGAAAGATGGTGGCTTCTTACGAAGCAATTCCCTTCGGCAGGTTCCATGCAGGGATCTTTCAGTGGGATCTGTTAGACAAATGGTCCGGATCGCATCTTCAGATGCATCGGTTGATCACCCTGTCCCCAAGGGCCAGGGTGTCTCTGCTGTGGTGGCTGCAGAGTGCTCATCTTCTCGAGGGCCGCAGATTCGGCATACAGGACTGGGTCCTGGTGACCACGGACGCAAGCCTCCGAGGATGGGGGGCAGTCACTCAGGGAAGGAACTTCCAAGGACAGTGGTCAAGTCAGGAGACTTCACTACACATAAATATATTGGAACTACAACGCCCTGAGTCAAGCAGAGCCCCTGCTTCAAAACCAACCAGTGCTGATTCAATCAGACAACATCACGGCGGTCGCCCATGTAAACCGCCAGGGCGGCACAAGAAGCAGGATGGCGATGGCAGAAGCCACAAGGATTCTCCGATGGGCATAAAATCACGTGCTAGCACTGTCAGCAGTGTTCATTCCGGGAGTGGACAACTGGGAAGCAGACTTCCTCAGTAGGCACGACCTCCACCCGGGAGAGTGGGGACTTCATCCAGAAGTCTTCACGCAGATTGTAAACCGTTAGGAACGGCCACAGGTGGACATGATGGCGTCCCGCCTCAACAAAAAGCTAAAAAAATATTGCGCCAGGTCAAGGGACCCTCAGGCGATAGCTGTGGACGCACTAGTGACACCGTGGGTGTACCAGTCGGTTTATGTGTTCCCTACTCTTCCTCTCATACCCAAGGTACTGAGGATAGTAAGAAAGAGAGGAGTAAGAACTATACTCATCGTTCCGGTTTGGCCAAGAAGAACTTGGTACCCAGAACTACAAGAAATGATCTCAGAGGACCCATGGCCTCTGCCTCTCAGACAGGACCTGTTACAGCAGGGGCTCTGTCTGTTCCAAGACTTACCGCGGCTGCGTTTGACGGCATGGCGGTTGAACGCCGGATCCTAACGGAAAAGGGCATTCCGGATGAAGTGATTCCTACGCTGATAAAGGCTAGGAAAGACGCTGCCTGAAGTTCAGACGTTTGTTAAGGGAGTGCTGCATATTCAGCCCTCTTTTGTGCCTCCAGTGGCACCTTGGGATCTCAACGTTGTGTTGGATTTCCTAAAATCACATTGGTTTGAGCCACTTCAGACAGTGGAGTTGAAGTATCTCACGTGGAAGGTAGTCATGCTGTTGGCCTTGGCCTCAGCTAGGCGTGTGTTAGAATTGGCGGCTTTGTCCTGTAAAAGCCCATATCTGATTTTCCATATGGACAGGGCAGAATTGAGGACTCGTCCCCAATTTCTCCCAAAGGTGGTATCAGCGTTTCATTTGAACCAACCTATTGTGGTGCCTGCGGCTACTCGGGACTTGGACGTTTCCAAGTTGCTGGACGTAGTCCGGGCCCTGAAAATCTATGTTTCCAGGATGGCTAGAGTCAGAAAAACTGACTCGCTGTTTATCCTGCATGCACCAAACAAGCTGGGTGCTCCTGCTTCAAAGCAGACTATTGCTCGCTGGATCTGTAGCACGATTCAACTTGCACATTCTGCGGCTGGACTGCCGCATCCTAAATCAGTAAAAGCCCATTTCACGAGGAAGGTGGGCTCTTCTTGGGCGGCTGCCCGAGGGGTCTCGGCTTTACAACTTTGCCGAGCTGCTACTTGGTCGGGATCAAACACTTTTGCAAAATTCTACAAGTTTGATACCCTGGCTGAGGAGGACCTTGAGTTTGCTCATTCGGTGCTGCAGAGTCATCCGCACTCTCCTGCCCGTTTGGGAGCTTTGGTTTAATCCCCATGGTCCTTACGGAGTACCCAGCATCCACTAGGACGTCAGAGAAAATAAGAATTTACTCACCGGTAATTCTATTTCTCGTAGTCCGTAGTGGATGCTGGGAGCCCGTCCCAAGTGCGGACTTTCTGCAATACATGTATATAGTTATTGCTTAATTATAGGGTTATTGTTATGAGCCATCTGTTGAATGAGGCTCAGTTGTTGTTCATACTGTTAACTGGGTATAGTTATCACAAGTTGTACAGTGTGATTGGTGTGGCTGGTATGAGTCTTACCCTGGATTCCAAATCCTTTCCTAGTAATGTCAGCTCTTCCGGGCACAGTTTCCCTAACTGAGGTCTGGAGGAGGGGCATAGAGGGAGGAGCCAGTGCACACCAGATATAGTACCTAATCTTTCTTTTAAGAGTGCCCAGTCTCCTGCGGAGCCCTCTATTCCCCATGGTCCTTACGGAGTACCCAGCATCCACTACGGACTACGAGAAATAGAATTACCGGTGAGTAAATTCTTATTTTTAAGGCAGTGTCATCATTTTAAGGGGACGGTTTGCAGGCACATAATAATGAGGTCATGCAAAGGGGAGGGCAGGCTATTAAATTCCATGTTAGGAATACAGTAATTTCATATTTATATACCAATAAATAGAACACCAGTTTTTCTTTTCCAAAAATGTTTATTTTAGAAAGAACAAAAGTTTTTTTTTCAACTTGTAAAACATGTGATCCTCCCAATTATGAGGACATATATGGTATAGTACAAAAACTTTTTAGGAATGACAGGCGCATTACACCCACTTTAGCCATAACATAAAAGTGCTGCTGTATTGCAGTGCAAAAAAGTAGTTTTGCCGAAGGGCATGGTGTATCACAAGGGTCTTAAACCTTTGCCCTGCAGCTGTTATGGAACTTCAGTTCCAAGCATGCCCATCCACATTTTAGATTTTAGCCCATGCTAAACTGTGGCAGAAAATGCTGGGAAGTGTAGTTCCATAACAGCTGCAGGGCAATGGTTGAAGACCCCTGTTCTACATAAAAAAAAGTGCTGCGGTATTGCAGTGAAAAATACAAACGAGATAATCATAAGACCAAGGTGTATGATGTACTCATAATTATGAGCGTATGCGCAATACCTGAATTTTTTAAGACAAACATACGCATTTTAAACATACGTATTTCACAAACAAAACATTAAACAAAAATAAAGTTATGGGCACAATACCCAACCAATAAACATAGAACAAACATTTACTGTATGTGCACAGTATACATTAGAGAATTTGGTACTGTGGTTTATTGCTGGGAGTAGATTCCTCTGGAGTTGTACTAGATAATGAATCTCCAAATTCTGGACCTCTCGGTCTATTCTTCAATGTATTCGAGGTCGAATTAAAGGATGTTGGAGACTGGGCTTGCTGCGCAAACTGGTGAGTATCCCCAAAAGAGGTGGGAGACTGGGCTTGCTGCATATACTGGTGAGTATCCCCAAAAGAGGTGGGAGACTGGGCTTGCTGCATATACTGGGATCTAGGCCAAAAATATGGTGGAGATTGGGCTTGTTGCATATACTGGGATAAAGGCCCAAAAGATGGGGGAGACTGGCCTTGCTGGGCATACCGTGGTTTTGGACCAAATGTGGTGTGAGAATGCGATTGTAGGTCAGAATGAGTGTTTGTAAATTGTGGTGTAGAGGTCATTTTGGAAAAAAGCTGACCTAGGAATTCACGGTTCTCGCTACTGATCTTATCCTGCATAGCTACCATTTGCGTTAGCAAATTCCTCTGCAGTTCACGTTCATTGTCCATAAACTTTTGCAATCTTGCATCCTCTTGACTCTGCCAATCTGAATCCATCTTGCGTAGTTGGTCACACAGGATATTTGTCATGGCTTTTGTAGCTACCTCTATTTTGGTCTTCTTTTTCCTACGAGGCGGGACTTGTTTGGATCGATGATGATGGTGACATCCGAATCAACATCTGGATCATCATCAAATAGGCTCTGCGATGATGCCGGGCTCTGCTGGCTGCACTCTGGAGACGATGTAGCCGCAGCTGATGGTATAGCAGACAGCGTGCCAGCATCACTAGATGAGGATAGGGCAACGGGATTGCTAAGTGCTGTATGGCCAAACAAGTGTGTGCACAGTTCATATAAGTGCCACTCCATCCTTCCCATACCACTGCGATTTCGATTGTAGTCATGGACCTTGGTATATTGTTTCTTAAGGGACTTTAGTTTGTTAAGAACTTGCTGTTGTGTCTTCACAATACCTCTGCTGAACAGGATCTTTGCAATGTTGCCATAGATCATGGCATCCTTAACAGTCCCTGTTATTTGTGATTTAATTTCCTCCTCACCCCTCAGATGTAGTAGCTCCTGGACCTCCTCCTCCTTCCAGTGAGCCATTATGAACAAAATGTCAGTCTCTTCACTGGCACCCTCTGGCACACTTCTGCAGACTTCTCTGCACAGCTCTGTGTTACTCTGGCACTCTCTGGCACTGGCACACATACATGCACAGCTCTGTGTACCTTCTGCACTCTGGCACTGCCACACTTCACAGCAAAGCTCTCTGCTTCCTCCCATGCTGCTGTGGCGTCTGTTCCCCTCCGTCTGCCGCTGATGAGGTCATCAGCAGACATCAGGCGGCCCTTTCTGACCAATGAAAACCTTTTTCATGCAGCCAGAGAGCAAATTTACGGGTCGCGCCTTTCAGACTTAACCCGGGAAGCCAACCCGGGAAGCCAACCCGGGAAGAAAAACCCGGGAAAAACCCAGGTCAATTGCAGGGTTGGCGACCCGGATCACATTCCCGGGTCAGTGCCTTTCAGACATACCAAATTCCTGGGTTGATGCGTGTTCATGTGTAAAAACCCGGGAATTTAGAGCATGTCTGAAAGGGGTATTAATGATCCAAAATTCACATTGTAGCACGCTGAATGAGCCGAAATTCACATTGTAGCACGCTGAATGAGCCGAAATTCACATTATAGCACACTGAATGAGCCGAAATTCACATTGTAGCACACTGAATGAGCCAAAATTCACATTGTAGCACACTGAATGAGCCGACACTCACATTGTAGCACACTGAATGAGCCGAAATTCACATTGTAGCACACTGAATGAGCCAAAATTCACATTGTAGCACACTGAATGAGCCGAAATTCACATTGTAGCACACTGAATGAGCTGAAATTGTGACAGCAGGGAGAGAGAGAGTGACGACAGGGAGAGAGAGAGTGACGACAGGGAGAGAGAGAGAGAGTGACGACAGGGAGAGAGAGAGAGTGACGACAGGGAGAGAGAGAGAGTGACGATAGGGAGAGAGAGAGTGACGACAGGGAGAGAGAGTGACGACAGTGACAGCAGGGAGAGAGTGACGACAGTGACAGCTGGGAGAGAGAGAGTGACGACAGGGAGAGAGAGTGACGACAGTGACAGCAGGGAGAGAGTGACGACAGTGACAGCTGGGAGAGAGAGAGTGACAGTAGGGACAGGGATGGTAACGACAGGGAGAGAGGTGACAGCAGGGGAACATTACCTCATTTGTTGCGGGTGAGCGGCGGGTGGCTGGCGGCGGTGAGCGGTTGTGGCTGGCTGCGGTGTGCGGTGGGTTGCTGGCGGCGGTGAGTGGCGGTGAGCTAGTACAGCGCTCTACACAGCCGCCGGTCACCGCGCAGGGACGGGGAGCAACATGTGCAGCAGGATGGCCAATTCCCTCGCCTCCTGCTGCACTTTAATTTCCTCATTTCCGGGTCAGTGGAAAAAGTGGCGGTATACCATACCGCCGTATACCGCCCCACTTCGACCACTATATATATATATATATATACTTTAAAAGTATGTCACTCAGTGGGCTTCTTAATCACATATCACAAACGCCAGCTATTTCAGCAACATTTCGGGTTTTATTTACCCTTTGTCAAACAGCACATATACGACAAAAGGGTAAATAAAACCCGAAACGTTGCTGAACTAGCTGGCGTTTGTGATATGTGATTAAGAAGTCCGCTGAGATAAATTTGCGCCCTCCCATCTGTAAAAAAGGGACAGCATGTGACGCAAAAAGGGATGTGGTCACACAAGAAAGGGGCGTGGCCCACAATTCAAATTACAACACACAGTATTACAATATTATTCACTTTACTCCAAACATAGTGCCCCCGATACATATTACACCCTCTACTAGTGCCCCTGATTGATGTTACTTCACACAGTAGTGCCCCTTATACACGTTACACCGCACAGTACTTATACACAATGCCCACAGTAGTGCCCCTTATCAGAGGTGTAGCTAGGTGCCATGATACCCGGAGTAAGAGTATGCTTCAGCACCCCTTCCCTGTGTTGAATTGGAGGTAGGTTACATTTGAAAAGAAAAATATATTTTAAAATTGGTGACAGGGCTTGTTCTAGACCTTGAGGAGATCAGGGCAAAAGTTTCCTTTGGCGTTAGCTGGGCTCGAGTCAGGGACAGTGCGCGCCGAAGGCGCGCACCAAAAATATCGGGTTGTGGTCACAGAATAGTAAAAATTTACATTTGACATTACACCGCACAGTAGTGTCCGCTAATCACATTACACAGCACAGTAGTGTCCGTTAGTCACATCACACCGCACAGTAGTGTCCGTTAGTCACATTACACCGCACAGTAGTGTCCGCTAGTCACATTACACCGCACAGTAGTGTCCGCTAGTCACATTACACAGCACAGTAGTGTCCGTTAGTCAGATTACACTGCACAGTAGTGACCGTTATTAACATTACCCCGCCAAGTAGTGTCCATTAGTCACATTACACCGCACAGTAGTGTCCGTTATTTACATTACACCGCACAGTAGTGACCGCTATTAACATTATCCCGCCAAGTAGTTTCCGTTATTTACATTACACCGCACAGTAGTGTCCGTTATTTACATTACACCACACAGTAGTGCCCGTTACTAACATTACCGCACCAAGTAGTGTCCGTTATTTACATTAGACCACACAGTAGTGTCGTTATTCACATTACACCGCACAGTAGCGTCCGTTATTTACATTACACCGCACAGTAGGGTCCGTTAGTCACATTACACCACACAGTAGGGTCCGTTAGTCACATTACACCGCACAGTAGTGTCCGTTATTTACATTACACCGCACAGTAGTGACCGTTATTAACATTATCCCGCCAAGTAGTTTCCGTTATTTACATTACACCGCACAGTAGTGTCCGTTATTTACATTACACCGCACAGTAGTGCCCGTTACTAACATTACCCCACCAAGTAGTGTCCGTTATTTACATTACACCGCACAGTAGGGTCCGTTACTCACATTACACCGCACAGTAGCGTCCGTTATTTACATTACACAGCACAGTAGTGTCCGCTATTTACATTACACCGCACAGTAGGGTCCGTTAGTCACATTACACCGCACAGTATGGTCCATTACTCACATTACACCGCACAGTAGGGTCCGTTACTCACATTACACCGCACAGTAGCGTTGGTTATTTACATTGCACCGCACAGTAGCATCCGTTATTTACACTACACAGCACAGTAGGGGCCGTTAGTCACATTACACCGCACAGTAGTGTCCGTTATTTACATTACACCACACAGTAGTATTCTTAGACATGTTACACCATACAGTAAAAGCCGCTTATACACATTATGGCAGGTATAGCCCAACCACATCAAACCTTCCACCCTGTTACTGTAAATGTAGTACCTTCTGCTTCATTACTTTGTAGGCATAACTCTGATTGATGCTCTGCCTTGGACTCCACGCTCGGGCGCTGATCCTCCTCTTCCCTCTTGGAGGCTCCGTTACTCCAACAGCAGCGGCTCTGGAGGATGTCGGCAGGTTTGGCGAGAGGGGAGGGGGCAGGCAGGGCCAGATTAAGCCCTTGGGGGGCCCAGGGCACCCAAGACAGGGGGCCCCCCCACCAGCAACCACCCCCTGCAGGGGCAAAAGCAGGATTCGGAAGGGGGTTTCCTTTGATGCACGCACGTGTGTGTGTGTGTGTGTGTGTGTGTGTGTGTGTGTGTGTGTGTGTGTGTGTGTATATATATATACACACACACACAGTGGTCGAAGTGGAAATTTTGAAGTGGGGGTATGCAAAAGTCAAGGACGAAGGCACGCGGTCACACAAAAGGGGGGCGTGTCCAGTGTAGTAGCACCCCTTATACTATCTAGTACTAGTGCCCCTTTCACCTTATAGCACACGGTACGAGCTGAAATTCACATTATAGCACACGGTACGAGCCGAAATTCACATTGTAGCACACTGAATGAGCTGAAATTCACATTGTAGCACACTGAATGAGCCAAAATTTACATTATAGCACACTTAATGATCCAAAATTCACATTGTAGCACACTGAATGAGCCGAAATTCACATTATAGCACACTGAATGAGCCGAAATTCACATTGTAGCACACTGAATGACCCAAAACTCACATTGTAGCACATTGAATGAGCTGAAATTGTGACAGCAGGGAGAGAGAGTGACGACAGGGAGAGAGAGAGTGACGACAGGGTGTTATGATCCAGACACTCAGGTCAGGGGAGATCTTATACTGTGAGACCTGAGTACCAGGATGTAATACTGGAAAGGGGAAACGGAATGGGAATAGCCCCTGGCGCCCTACCTCCGTTGTCTTACCCGTGCTGTGAGTTCACTCTTGCGAGACTATGGTTTCTTGGGCCCATGGCAGCCGCGTTTGAAGGGCGGATTACGTCTGCCCAACTCCGATGCCCCCTCAGGTCTTAAGGAGATACAAAGAGTGAACCGAGGCAGGGTAATAACAAGGGGCCCTCTAACTAAACAACAAGGCCAGGGGCTACTGGCTAACAGGGAACCCTCCAATAAGAGCACAGAGCCTAATTACAATAAATGTCGTGCAGCTGCCTTGCTGCACGACCAGAGAACATGTGTGAACACTTAATTAATCAATCCCTGCAACGAGGAACGCGGTCCGCCTGTGGCGTCCCCGTTGCTAAGGTCCCAGCGGCTCGGCGCGCCCGGCGTCCTAAGTTTGCTAGGGACCCGTTGGCTCAGCGCGCCCGGCGTCCTGGCGTTGCTAGGGACCCGGCGGCTCAGCACGCACGGCGTCCCTAGTTGCTAGGCGCCGGGCGGGCAAGGAGGAGGGTGCCGCGGTCGTCGCTTGGAGATGGACCGAGCGACGCCACGGACAGCGGCGCCTAACAGTACCCCCCCCCTTGAGGAGGGGTCAAAGAACCCCTAAAGCCCGGCTTCTGAGGAAACTCCTGAAAAAACAATCTCTTGAGTTTAGGGGCATGAAGATCTCTATCCAAGACCCAAGATCTTTCATCCGGACCATAGCCTTTCCAGTGAACCAAAAAATAAAGCCGGCCCCGAGAAATTTTTGAATCTAAAACCCTCTCTACCAAGAACTCCTGTTGCCCCTGAACATCCACCGGAGATCTACCCTGGGAAGTCCTCCGAGGAAATCTCCTGGAAGAAAAATACTGTTTAAAAAGGGAACAGTGGAAAGTATTTCCAATTCTGAGAGATCTTGGCAAGCGTAGCCGAAAAGCAACTGGGTTGACCTTTTTAATGATAAGGAATGGTCCAATAAATTTGGGTCCCAATCTAGCCGAAGGTTGTCGGAGCTTGATGTTGCGAGTTGACAACCACACCTTATCTCCCACCTTAAAAGTGCAAGGACGTCGGAGCCTATCAGAAAATTTCTTTTCTCGGAAGGCAGCTTTTCTCAGTGCAAGGTGCACTTTTCTCCAAATTGCTCTGAGATGGGAGGTTAAGGTCAACGAGGAGACTGGAGAATGATGGAAAAAAGAGTTGGCTCTAGGATGAAAACCAAAGACCGAAAAGAATGGGGACTCCTTGGTGGAGGAATGACAGGAGTTATTATAAGCAAATTCGGCTAAAGGAAGAAATTCAGACCAATCATTCTGGAGTTTGGCAGAATACAAGCGTAAATATTGTTTTAATGACTGGTTGACTCGTTCGGTTTGCCCGTTTGACTGTGGATGGTAACCAGATGTTAAAGACAGTTTCATATTCAATGAGACACAAAAACGTTTCCAGAATCGTGCGATAAATTGCGGACCCCGATCAGAGACAATATCAGTGGGCAAACCATTGAGCCTGAACACATAGTGGAGGAACAAAACTGCCAACCCTTGAGCAGAGGGTAATCGGGGAAGAGCAATGAAATGAGCCATTTTACTAAAACGGTCCACTACCACCCAAATGACTCGACATCCGGCTGAAAGGGGAAGGTCCACCACGAAATCCATGGATATATGAGACCATGGCCTGAGAGGAATGGCTAAAGGTATGAGTTGCCCGATCGGCAACGAACGAGGGACCTTATGCTGTGCACAAACCTGACAGGAGTGGACAAATTCTTTTACGTCTTTAGAAAGACTAGGCCACCACACCGAGCGAGAGACCAGCTCCAAGGTCTTAGTGATAACTGGATGACCAGATACCTTGTTGTCATGAAACTCAGCTAAAACAGTGCCTCTCAAAAATTCAGGGACAAAAAGACGACCAGCAGGAGTAAGTCTAGGAGCCTGGTGTTGAAGCTGGTTTAACTGAGTAAATAAATCCTGTGTGAGACCTGCCCGGATGACTGAAGATGGAACTATGGGGGTAGTAACAGGATTGCTATTGTGAACCGGAAGAAAGCAACGTGACAGGGCATCAGCTTTCGTATTCTTGGAACCAGGCCTGAAGGTGATAATAAACCTGAAACGAGTAAAAAACAATGCCCAACGTGCCTGCCGAGCATTAAGCCGTTTAGCTGACTCAATATATTGCAGGTTCTTATGGTCAGTAAATACTGTAATAGTATGCCTAGCTCCCTCCAGCCAATGCCTCCACTCCTCGAAAGCCCATTTTACTGCCAGTAATTCCCGATTACCAACGTCATAGTTGGATTCTGCGGAGGAGAATTTCCTGGACATGAAGGCACAAGGATGTAATTCCTGAGACTCCGGATCTTCCTGAGAAAGGATAGCCCCCACTCCAACCTCTGAGGCATCAACCTCAACAATAAAGGGGAGCTCCGGATTAGGGTGTCTGAGGACAGGAGCCGAGACAAAGGCCTGCTTCAAGGCCCGAAAGGCAGACTCAGCTTCAGGCGACCAATTGGAAGGATCCGCTCCTTTTTTAGTCAAAGCTACTATAGGAGCGACCAGGTCAGAAAAGGTATGAATGAACCACCTGTAATAATTTGCAAACACTAAAAAGCGCTGAATTGCTTTTAAATTAGTGGGTTGCGCCCAATTAAGGATGGCCTGAAGTTTTTTCGGTTCCATAAAAAATCCCTGGGGAGAAATAATGTACCCCAAGAAGGACAGTTCTGTGATGTGAAAATCACACTTCTCAAGCTTAGCGTATAAATGATTCTCTCGTAGTTTTTGAAGAACCAGACGCATCTGGGTAACATGTTGTTCCATAGACTCAGAGTAAATAAAAATGTCGTCTAAATAAACGACCACGAACTTCCCAAGGAAGTCACGGAGAACATCGTTGATTAGGTCCTGAAACACCGCAGGAGCATTTGACAGGCCAAACGGCATCACCAGGTATTCATAGTGACCCGACTGAGTGCTGAAAGCCGTCTTCCACTCATCCCCAGATCTTATTCGGATGAGGTTGTAAGCTCCCCTAAGATCGATTTTTGAAAAGATCATGGCGGAGCGTAACTGATCAAAAAGCACTGAAATCAATGGCAAAGGATAGGTGTTTTTAACCGAAATCTTATTCAAAGCCCGAAAATCAATACATGGTCTGAGTGACCCATCTTTTTTCTCGACAAAGAAAAAACCTGCACTCAACGGAGATTTCGAAGGCCTAATAAAGCCTTTTTTCAGGCTTTCCTGAATGTAATTATTCATGGCTGTGGTTTCTGGCCCAGACAGGGCATATAATCTCCCCTTAGGCAAAGTGGCACCTGGTACTAACTCTATCGCACAGTCATAGGACCGATGGGGAGGCAGAATGTCCGCATTGCCTTTGGAGAACACATCGGCAAAATCTTAATATTCTACAGGAATAAGTTCTGGGACGACTGCCGCAACCCGGACTGGATGGGAAATACATTCCTTAACACAAAAAGGACCCCATTGGGAAATCTCCCCAGACCGCCAATCTATGGTGGGATTATGAAAGGCAAGCCAGGGGTGACCCAAAACTACAGGAACTGCCGGACAATGTGTAAGGTAAAATTCTATGTCTTCAGAATGTAAGGCACCCACTGTCAGTAATACTGGAGGTGTGCGGTGAGTAATTATCCCATTGGAAAGCGGACCCCCATCCAAGCCGTGCATGGTGATACGTTTGTCCAGTGGTATCTGTGGAATGCCTAAAGCCTTAGCCCAAGCCAAGTCCATAAAATTTCCTGCAGCTCCACTGTTGACGAAGGCCGACACCAATGAACTGAGGCTGCCAAAGGAAATCTTAACAGGAACTAATAGAGAATCATTTGAGGAGATTAGCTGCAGACCCAAGTGAACCCCTTCACAATTCACTTGGTCAGAGCGTTTTCCGACTTGTTCGGGCAGTTGCGAGCAATATGTCCCTTACCACCACAATACAAACAAAGACCAGAACTTAATCTTCTGGTTCTTTCCTCTGGAGACAGCCGGGAGAGACCCATCTGCATGGGCTCCTCGACGTCCTCAGGAAAGGTATAAACACAAGGATTAGGCCTAAAAGTTGTTCCTCTTTCAGCCCTCCGCTCTCGGAGACGACGATCTATTTTAATAGCAAGCTCCATGAGTTTGTCGAGAGTCTCAGGAGCGGGGTACTGAAGGAGACTGTCTTTAATAAGTTCAGACAAACCGAGGCGAAACTGACTGCGCAGGGCCGGGTCATTCCAGCCACAGTCGTTCGACCAACGGCGAAATTCGGTACAATATACCTCTGCTGGATTTTTACCTTGTTTAAGGGCACGCAGGTGACTCTCAGCTGATGCCTCTCTATCTGGGTCATCATATAACAGGCCTAACGATTTAAAAAAGGCGTCTACAGATAACAAAGCAGGATCATCTGTTCTTAACCCAAACGCCCAGGTCTGTGGATCACCCTGGAGCAACGACATAACTATCCCAACCCGCTGAGACTCAGTACCAGAGGAACGAAGCCTTAAACGAAAATAAAGCTTACAAGCTTCCTTAAAATTAAAAAAATCTTTGCGGTTACCCAAAAAACGGTCGGGTAAATGCATCTTTGGTTCTGGGACCACACTCGGGGAGGCTCGCAAAAGATCTTCCTGCGATTTCACCCGAAGAGTAAGGTCCTGAACCATCTGAGTTAGTTCATGAATTTGGTTAACCAAAAGCTGACCGGGATTTGACCCTAACCCTGCCGGATTCATGAGGCCGAATTTTACTCTCACCAAAACAAAAAATGGAAAAAATAAACCCCCTTTTTTTTTTTTCTTTTTTTTTTTATGTTTTGGGCCGGTGATAATGTTATGATCCAGACACTCAGGTCAGGGGAGATCTTATACTGTGAGACCTGAGTACCAGGATGTAATGCTGGAAAGGGGAAACGGAATGGGAATAGCCCCTGGCGCCCTACCTCCGTTGTCTTACCCATGCTGTCAGTTCACTCTTGCGAGACTATGGTTTCTTGGGCCCATGGCAGCCACGTTTGAAGGGCGGATTACGTCTGCCCAACTCCGATGCCCCCTCAGGTCTTAAGGAGAGACAAAGGGGTATATTTACTAAGCTCCCGATTTTGACCGTGATGGCGTTTTTTGTTCTAAGTGGCATCTCGGTCATTTACTAAACAGTAATCACGGCAGTGATGAGGCCATTCATATTTTTTTTCTTGTCCAAGTGAAAAATTACGAATGAATACACCATCGGTCAAATTACGCCTGTTTAGATGTGAATCTCGGTCATTTACTAACCATTCGTAATTGTATTTGCTGCCGCGAAAATGGTTTCGCGGCCGCGAAAAATTACGATTCGCATTTTTTTCCTAAAAAAAAACGCGCCAGCCTTTGAAAACCGCGTTTACATGTGAACTGAATTATCCATTACTCACACCTGTTTTTTTGGCCCTATAAAAGTGTTTCAGGCACATTCTGAACTTCTCTCACTCTGAAATGGCGGCTGTGGTGTGTGGCAATGGATTTTTGTTGGCTGTGGGATACGTTAGACTGCTCCATGAGAATTCCAGGAATCAGGACCAGGTAAGTGAACATGGCCAACAGGTTGTCCAGGTACCGCGGAGGCTGCGCCAGCCTCGTTTTTTTAGAGGTCGTTTAAACCTAAATGCATTGTCCGATGATAGGGTCATACAGATGTTCCGCCTAAATAGAAACAACATTTTTCACCTGTATGACCTTGTCAAACTGGGCATAGACCCTGAGACAGCACGCTCTCGCTCTGTCTCAGGCCTACACAAACTCCTGGCTGTGTTACATTTTATGGCTACTGGGAGCTTCCAGGCTGTGGCAGGCGACGTCATTGGGATCTCACAGCCCACCTTTTCAAAATCTTTGATGCAGGTGAGTCTAAAAATACATATGCGGTTATGGCTAAGTGTTGCTTGTGTAAGTTGAAACACCACAGTATTGTAGAGAATACCTAACATGACACTCACCTTAGCTTATTTAATGTCCACTCAGGTTTTGGATGTGTTGGAGCCACACATTAAAGCCTCAATCTGCTTCCCTACTGAGGAGTCGGAGTGGAGTGCTGTCAGGGTAGCTTTCTATGAGCTTGCTGGCATGCCCAATGTGCTGGGGGCCATAGATTGCACACACGTTCAGCTGAGATCACCTAAGGGCCGCCAGTATATATATACTAATAGGCATATGGATCAATCAACTAATGTCCAGGTGGTCTGTGATGCAAACTTAAAAATTATGAGTGTTGTTGCAGGTTACCCTGGTGCCTGCCATGACTCCTTCATCCTCAGTCAGTCATCGCTCTTCGATAAATTTGAGGAGGGACAAATGCCTGATGGCTGGCTGTTGGGTATGTTGAAAATGTTATGTGTGTATGTCTTTTAACCACAGCCTAGATTTTGGAGGAGGTGAGAGAATAATCTAACATATGTCCTAATGTTGACTATATATGTTTTTCAGGTGATGGGGGTTACGGCTGCTACTCTTGGCTCCTTACTCCATTGTCCCTACCTGATTCTCCTGCTGAACACAGTTATAATCATGCACATAAGGCTACGCGGAATGTGATAGAAAGATGTTTTGGGGTGCTGAAGTCACGTTTTCGGTGTCTTGATAAATCTGGTGGCCTTTTGTTGTATAGTCCCTCAAAGGTGACTCGAATTGTGTTCTGCTGCTGTTTTCTCCATAATCTGTGTTTAAGTCAACATCTGGCACATGGTGAGGGAGAAAGCAGTCAGCAAGCAGAGGAGTTAGATACATCTGGTGACAGTGTGAGTACAATTGTAGGGAGGCAGGTACGTCAAGAAGTGATCGTGCGATATTTTACAGGTAAGTTTTATTATGCTGTAATTATCCTTCACTAAACACTTTGCTCTACTTTCTATTGTGTGTTCTGTTACTTACTGTTTGTTGTTTATAGTGGTGTGTCCATTGTGCTTAGTTGATGCTAACAAAACATTTACAGTCATTACCCTTGAAAAACATAACTACATACATACAGACCAGCTTCTTAAATTTTGGAGACGGACACAGGAATGTGTTTTTTTAACAAATTCTTTTATTTATTTGCACAAAAAGTTTTATGTTATTTTTTTCTTTTGTGTGTGCTGGGTGCTGGCTCACTGGCACGTGCTCTTGATGAACGCCGGACAGGGGAGGTTACTGGCGTTTGAACAGGGGTCGTGGTTCCCGAGCTGGAGGTAACTTGCTGAGCACCCATCATAGCAATATTGCTGCTCAGATTATTTAAACTGGCAATCAGCTGAGTGTTTGTAGCAGTGTGGCTGGCTACAATCCTGGATAAGGCCTCATTCACCACTTGATTGTGTTGAATTATCTGAACTAGTGCCTGCTGATGTCGCTGTTGTTCATCTATAATGCGGGATAAATTAGCATTCATTTGGCTGTTTTCTGCCCTAATTTGCTCCATAGAGGTAGCCATTCTCCCTACTTGTACTATTAGTCTGCCCGAGTTGCGACTAATACGCGGTAGATGATGGGGCAGACTGGCAAGGTGTTGTGTATGTTGGGTCAGGGTGGCATTGCTTTGGGCCTGTTGGCTTGTCCAACTTGCCCAAAAATCGTCCGGAATTTGGCTTGGGGGCGGAGCTTGTGGCAGTTGTGGACTGCTGGATGGTTGGGGTATATCCTGCAACTGGATTGGCATGCTTGGATCCACAGCTGTTAATTGCAGTGTGAAGGATGGCTGTTGTTCTGGTCCCTGCTGGTCCTCGGCGGACATCAGGTTGTGCTCTGTATGGGGTAGGCAACATGCAATGTTGTAATTTTTAGAATTTGTCAAGGCTAATGCAACACATTATTACATTCCTAAAACTACATATTTGCATTAGTAGCTCTTGTTTTTTGCAACTTAAAAAATTGTTAACATTTTGTGATACAAAAAACAACACAGGCGCAAACATTGGCAAATTAGCATATTCCTCACCTAACTAACTTCCCTCCACAACATTACACTGTTAGATTCCCTCCCCTCACCACGATATAGACTACTTACCTGTATAGTCCAGAGGAGCTGAGCAAGTAAGCCATCTACATACTGGACAGGGGCGATGTGTGAACACTGTAATAGGTTTTTTTTTTGGGCCCAAAATTTATTTGTCTTCATATTTTTGAAAAATGTGAACGTGTGTGTGCTTAATGTATACTCAAATCTGTTCTTTTCATACAAATAGGTTGTCTAGACCATCCACTAAGACCTTATCTATTTTTAATAAAGCACCTTGAGCAATTGAAGACGTGACATCACATTGCTTGTTGAGGAAAACATGTAAACTCCAAACCAACTAACAACATCTTAAGTGTACTGTGTATATTATTGCTTATGTGTTTAATTTATGTTTTTACTCACCAGATAACTGAGGTGATCTGGGCTCATCACTCTGCGAACTCGCCAATAGTGCCAGTGGTGGCTGGGGTGACACTGCCGATAGTCTTCGCCTGGGTGGGGATGATGGAGGTGCAGAATCAGAGCCAAGACGCCGTGTCTTAGTTGGCCTCCTGGGTAAGTGTCCCAAGCCCTGTGATGGGCGCCTTACAGGAGGTCGGCTTCCAGAAGCAGAACCTAGGTGCAAAATTTAGCATTATTATTTTGTACTTCTATGTGTTTTCAGAATATGTGACTACAGTGAAGACTTACCTGCAATACCACCATCATCCTGACTGGTCTGAGGCCTGTCTGGGCGGCTGGTCTGTGTGACTGTGGAAAAAGTGACCCCAACATTATTACCATGTTTTTTGTCAAATGAACCAGTGAAAACCATTAATGTACTGTAAGCATCTATTTGGTTTGGTTTCCAAAAAAAAAATAAGCTTAAGAGCTTCTATATTCATGATTTTTAGTTGAATATCAAAATGTACTTGATGTGGCACACAATAAAGTTTATACCTAAAAGATTTTGGACTCAGATATTGCAGAGATTCAGTACTTGGCAATTTTAAAATAATTTAATGTTTTAAAAATTGCCCCGCTTTTAAGTTTTTACTTAAAACAAATACATTTTGAGGTTTTAAAACAAACACACATGTTCAAGCATTATCGCAAAAAATTGCACCAAAAAAAAAAAAAAAAAAATTAAAAAAACTGCACATGTTTTTGTTTTAAAAAAAAAAAAAAAAGGAGCAAAAAAACACATTCAAAAAACAAACACACCTTAAGGGAGCATAGGCATGCAATCTGTTTTTTGCAAAAAAAAACATCCTTAAAACTTTAAAAATTACATTAAAGAAATTGAACACACATTTTAAGAACAATAATACAAAACAAACTTACCATCCTGCGTGGGTCGGTCCGAATCCCGGACATGAGTAGCAGACACCACCTCGCCAGGAATCAATGCCCGCACAGGCTCCTCCCAGTCCCGATAGCTTACACGTAAAGGTGGCCCACCTCCGGTTCTACGTGCAGATTTGGACTCTTTGGCCATCTTGGCCTTGACACGCCGCTTAATATCGTAAAATCGCTTGCGGCACGTGTCCTCTGTCCGCCTCACCACACCCTCACTATTTACAGCAAGTATAACTTGCCCCCACAGGGCAGACTTCCTGCGGGAGGACACCCTGGCAGCATCCTGACCAAACAATTGGCGATGGTGCTTCATCAGCTCACGTACCAACGCCATGTTTTCAGCATAGCTGAACTTTATATTCCTGCCAGTCTTGGTAGTGGTGCGTGGCTGCGGAGCCACAACACCATCACTATCACTGGAAAATCCAGCAACAGGCACCCCCTCCTCCTCCTCCTCACTAACCTCCTCCCTCTCACTACCCCCCTCCACCTCACTACCAGCCTCCACCTCACTACCAGCCTCCACCTCACTACCAGCCTCCACCTCACTACCAGCCTCCACCTCACTAACCTCCGCCACCACACTGACCTCTGAGTCGGACATGACAAACAACATAAAACACTGAAAAATGAAAACACAAAACACACTCCTCCACTACTCCTACTACACACCACACAGCCAACACACGCTCACTCACTCACAAACAATGACAAAAGACTGAAATAATAAAACAAGGACAAAAAAGCTTACAAACTGGGAAAAAACAATACTACAAAGTTCACAAGACTCCTAACACACACAGTACAGCACTCAACAATCACCAAACTCCTCTCCAAATCCACCAAAAACTCCACCAAACTCACCAACTCCAAATACACCTTCCTCTCTCCTCTCCACTAGCTAAACCCACGAGGTGCGGAGTGTTTGGGGCGTTTTTATAGTAACATGCACAGACACTCCTCCTTTACGAATACAACCAATCACGGCCGCGTGACGTAAACGAAACTTAGAAGTCAAAACGCGGCAGCAAATTCCAAATCACTGCCGTAACAGACTTGTGACGCAGTCGTAAAAAAAAATCCCCCAACGCGGCCGCGAAATAGCAAACGCGGCCGCAATCAACAGCAGAAAAGCACGAATGACATCGACATCGGAAGATTGAAAAAATACGAATACGAACGCTTAGTAAATGAGTCGTAATCAATTCAAAAAGTTGCAAGTTTACACTGTCGATGTCAGTCGCGATTGAACTTGAACATGATTCTGAAATATACGAATCTTAGTAAATAAACCCCAAAGAGTGAACCGAGGCAGGGTAATAATAAGGGGCCCTCTAACTAAACAACAAGGCCAGGGACTACTGGCTAACCTGAAACTAAAAGTATGCGCGGCTTACCGCCAGGGAAAAGAACAACCAAAATAATCCACTTGTCCACTCTCCTACACGGCACCGCCGAGTACCGGAGAGGACTATGGAAGCGGAAACCTCCGCAAATGCTCCAATGCAAGAAAATAATACTAAAGCGGCCTAGGCCGTAACACGCGGCAGGGCCGCCACTCACGAAACCAAGTGGGAACCTAAATCGACTGCCACAGGAAAATGAGGACCAGGAGAACTCCTTGGGACCAGATGACAAACTCCAAGATTTCAGGGACTCAGAGAACTGGAGAGACCGGACACAGCAGACCAGGAACAGACGTTCACCAAACATGAGCAGGAAGCTATCACCGGCGTCTGTGTGAGGCACTGAGGAGGCATTTAACAGGGAACCCTCCAATAAGAGCACAGAGCCTAATTACAATAAATGTCGTGCAGCTGCCTTGCTGCACGACCAGAGAACATGTGTGAACACTTAATTAATCAATCCCTGCAACGGGGAATGCGGTCCACCTGTGGCGTCCCCGTTGCTAAGGTCCCAGCGGCTCGGCGCGCCCGGCGTCCTAGCGTTGCTAGGGACCCGGCGGCTCAGCACGCCCGGCGTCATAGCGTTGCTAGGGACCCGGCGGCTCAGCGCGCACGGCGTCCCTAGTTGCTAGGCGCCGGGCGGGCAAGGAGGAGGGTGCAGCGGCCGCGGTCGTCGCTTGGAGATGGACCGAGCGACGCCACGGACCGCGGCGCCTAACACAGGGAGAGAGAGTGACAATAGGGAGAGAGAGAGTGACGACAGGGAGAGAGAGTGACGACAGTGACAGCAGGGAGAGAGTGACGATAGTGACAGCTGGGAGAGAGAGAGTGACAGTAGGGACAGGGATGGTAACGACAGGGAGAGAGGTGACAGCAGGGGAACATTACCTCATTTGTTGCGGGTGAGCGGCGGGTGAGCGGCGGCGGTGAGCGGCTGGTGGCTGGCTGCGGTGAGCGACGTGCGGTGGGTGGGTGGCTGGCGGTGATGAGTGCGGTGAGCTAGTACAGCGCTCTACACAGCCGCAGGTCGCCGCGCAGGGACGGGGAGCAACATGTGCAGCAGGATGGCCACTTCCCTCGCCTCCTGCTGCACTTTAATTTCCTCATTTCCGGGTCAGTGGAAGAAGTGGCGGTATACCATACCGCCGTATACCGCCCCACTTCGACCACTGTATAATAAATATATATATATATATATATATATATATATACTTCAAAAGTATGTCACTCAGCGGGCTTCTTAATCAATCACATCACAAACGCCAGCTAGTTCAGCAATGTTTCGGGTTTTATTTACCCTTTGTCAAACAGCACATATACGACAAAAGAGTAAATAAAACCCGAAACGTTGCTGAACTAGCTGGCGTTTGTGATATGTGATTGAGACGTCCGCTGAGTGCCATACTTTTGGAAGTTTATGTGAAGGCAGTGTAAAGAGCACCACGGCTGCTGATTAAGGAGAGGGAGTGCCGGCCAATCGATTTGTATATATATATATATATATATATATAGATATAGATAGATAGATATATATATATATATAGACATATATATATATATATATACACATTACATAGATCTCATACACCCACATACACACAAATACATAACATACACATAAAACACATACACACACATAGAAAATATGCACACATACATACTGTATACACTAATAGAACATATACACATACATACAGTATACACAGGTAGTACACAAACTGTGCACACACTTACACTGAAGCCTCCCCTGAGGAAAGGGGTGAGGAATGGATGCCACAGCCAGGAGATATTGCTGGGAGCCAGGGACACAGTTCACCATTAGGCCTCGCCCCCACTGCAAAAAATGCTGTGATTCGCGGGTCGGCGGGGAGGAGGCGGAGCCAATATATCTTGATTCTATAACAATTATCTCATATTAGCTCCGCCCCCTCTGCTCCGCCCCCTGAATCGCGGTATACAGCTACAAGGGGGCGGGGCTCCGAATGCCTGCCGTAAGACCGGACAGCGGGCATTGAAAACAAAAAACATCTGGGCCACCCCCCTATTCTCTCCTCTCTCACCCCCCCCCCCCCCCTCTCCCCCCAAGCCCAGCACAGCACAGCACAAAGCCAGGCAACGCCAACAGGAGAAGTCGGGGTCAAGGCTCCACGCTGCAGCAGGGAGGCTGCTGGGGAGGGAGGATTCCGCGCTGCCAGCGGGTGTGTGATGTCCCGCTCGTGGCTGTTTCGTGTGGCTCCCTCCCCACTCCTCACGGGTCAGCGGCAGATACAGGGCAGAGGGGACAGCAGCACCAGAGCGGTGCAGAGCAGCTTCGGCTGGGGGGCCCCTTATGCCAGGGGGGCCGGGGTACTAACCCCCTTGGCACCCCCCTTAATCCGGCTCTGAGGGGGAGGGCACTGCTGTGGGCATTGTGTGTGTAAGTGGCTCTGCTATTGTGGGTATTGTGTGTGTAAAGGGCACTAGTATGTGGGACGGGCAATGTGAATAAGATTGTGCTACTGTGAGGCATTATTTTGAATTGGTGGTACTTTTGTGTGGCCATGCCCCTTCCTTGTGAGGCCACACCCCTTTCTGCGGCGAGCACGCCTTCGTCACGCGCTAAGCAGGAGGGGTCACGGGCGAGTTGAGTTCCCCCACCTCTCCAGACCCTGAGTATAGCGCAGGCAATCTTCACTGAAGGATATGCTTTTTCAAATTTACATATAGCACTAATGTTTTGCTGGACAGTTCTCTCAAATAATACAAGTATTTTCCACAATAGAGAATTGATGAGAAGTTACAGATTTTTTTGCATGGCTAGGTAAATGCCTTGTAGAGAAATACTGCACAATGTTTTCCAATAGCACCAGTATATTTCAGAGTAGTAGGTTGGACGGGTCCACAGGGGAACTGTGGACCACACTGCCTAAGGGTCTACCTCTACCTCTAGGGATCAGGCATCAGACTGCACTTGAATTATACATTATACATATATTACATTATACTGCTTTATGGTGTATTTGTACAGTGCGTTCCTGTTATTAATATGGTCCATTATCATGTATGTACTAACCACTGGTGTTTCTATCATGGGTGCACACGGGCCCCTGGTTCCAGGGGGGCCTACACCGCACACATTGCACCCATATTTTCATACTCACTTCTCCGAAGTCCACTGCCGGGTGCTGCATCATCAGCCGTCGCGGCCAAAAAACACATCACAAATGGCCGCTGTGCATGCGCAGTTTGACTTTTGTCTCCAAAACATGGCGGGCACCATGTTTCAGAAGACCTGCGCATGCGCAGTAGACTCCAGCATATTGGTCTGCGCTCCCTCAAATTGGAGTTTTGTCTGTGTGGGATAGGTTATACCAATGCAGCCCAGGTTCCTAAGAGGAATTCTCGTTATGGCAATAGCAAATACAGAAAAACAAGGACCTGTGGCGCTACTTGATATCTAAGAATTCAATGATATTAATGCATAATGTTTTATAATATGTTTATTATGAACAAAGTACTAAGACAATACAAAATCAGTATTTAAATAAGCATTTAAAAGAGAGAGAGAGATACGGCAATGTCTCTGTACCGGGGTTGTGGCTTGATAAACACCCCACAGCACCTGTCTACAATTATTAAAATTCACTGTTCACACACTTAATTGTTCTGCGCTAATTAGTATAGCGTCCGAGTATCAGTGATGATGTTAGTATAAGACAGAGGGGTGGTGGTTTTTATAATTGGAGTATATGTCACAGGTTCATAAAGCCATATGTAAATAATTTAAAACATGTAACAATGTAACAGTATTCCATTGGGAGAATTTTATTAAGTGAATTTTATTAAGTTACTTTTCATATATACCTGTATTTATTGTTATAACATATTAGAATACTGTTACATTGTTACATGTTTTAAATTATTTACATATGGCTTTATGAACCTGTGACATATACTCCAATTATAAAAATCACCACCCCTCTGTCTTATACTAACATCATCACTGATACTCGGACGCTATACTAATTAGCGCAGAACAATTAAGTGTGTGAACAGTGAATTCTAATAATTGTAGACAGGTGCTGTGGGGTGTTTATCAAGCCACAACCCCGGTACAGAGACATTGCCGTCTCTCTCTCTCTTTTAAATGCTTATTTAAATACTGATTTTGTATTGTCTTAGTACTTTGTTCATAATAAACATATTATAAAACATTATGCATTAATATCATTGAATTCTTAGATATCAAGTAGCGCCACAGGTCCTTGTTTTTCTGTATTTACATTTGGTGGAGTTGTCCAAAACTGGTATCTCTATGGAAGGAGATCTGTCCCTTGCCAGCTCTATCCTAAACATTCCTGTTCCTCTCAATCCCAAATACTTTCTCCTCCCAGTGTGTATCCCTGACGCTACTCACCACCAATATAAATTATTTTCCCACATGGTGCTGGCAGTTAGATGTCATATATTGCTTTGGCATGGAAAATGACAGAGGCACCTGAATTCGGAGAGATCATAGCCAAAATTTGGCACATTCACTCCATAGAATACATAACTAGTATTCTGCGAGGCTCACCTAAGAGTTTACTAAAATCTGGGAACCCTGGACTTTCCATTTCCTGGTACCCCCTGCATTTAAATAAACCATACCATCACAACATAGACCCCGAGTTTTATACCTCTAATCACTCGTTTTGGGCCTGTCCAGCTTAGACTCCCTCCTATCCCTCCCTTCTTCCTCTTCTTCCCTTCTTTCTCTTTTTATCACTTCTTCTTTTCTATTTTCAACTATTTACAGGTAAATTTCAAAATTGGTTGAGACTTTGGGGCCGATTCAGACCTGATCGCAGCTGTGCGAATTTCGTACAGCGGGCGATCAGACACAAACTGCGCATGCGTATGCACCGCAATGAGCAGGCGCCTCGCACAGCTACAAAGTGGATCGCCGCTCAGCGATGGGTTTGTGCGAATGATCCATTTGCACGGGCGATCGCAAGGAGATTGACAGGAAGAGGACGTTTGTGGGTGACAACTGACCGTTTTCAGGGAGTGTTTGGAAAAATACAGGCGTGTCCATGCATTTGCAGGGAGGGTGTCTGATGTCAAATCTGGTCCTGAACAGCCTGAAGTGATCGCAGCGACTGAGTAATTCCTGGGCTGTGCAGAGACTGCACAAAATCAGTCTATGCAGCTCTGCTACACATGCGATCGCACACTTGCACAGCTAAAATACACTCCCCCTGTAGGCGGCGACTGTCTGATCACAGGACAGCAAATATCTCTTGCTAGCGATCAGATCTGAATTATCCCCTTTACACGTTGCCTCACATGGCTGTTTTTTTTTTTACTGATATATGTTGTTGACCAATTATCAGTTTTGCAAGAACTATAATTGCATTTGCTATCTGTTTTGGACCTTTGCATAGGCCACTTATGTGATGCCTCTCTTCCCATCAATAAAATGTATTAAAAAAAAAAAGATTTTAAAGGGCAGAATAGGAACATAACAAAAGTGCATAGTGACAGTGTTGCAAATGAGACATAAATAGACAAGACTCAAATATCATGCAATAACAACACAAAAGTGCACCGCAAATACAGTAGTAGTGGGTAAAAACAATATATAGACAAAACAATACATGAAGAATTGTGGGTTTCAGTGCAGGCCATTGACATCGCAAATTGTAATATACTATTATATAGACTATGTTACATTATAAAGAGCATGACAGGGAATACGACCCAATATTGCAATAACCACATTGTAGTCTGGGTGTGAGTCATATGAACGTTTACCCAGGCGGCTTTTTGTGAATAGTTCACAGTTAAGGCCCATATAGACGGGCCGATGCAGGAGAGATGTGTGCTGAGCGAACCGCTCAGCACACATCTCTCCCGCCGCTCAGCACAGCGCGATCTGTGCTGAGCGTGCGGGGGGAGACGGGGGGGCCGCTCACTTCACCCAGCGGGTGAAGTGAGCAACCCGCTAGATTGGCCTGCATGCAGGCCAATCTAGCAGCAGCGATAGCGATGCACGGGGCTGCGCATCGCTATCGCTGGGGGGGCTACACATGGAGCGATCTTGCTGAAAATCTAAGCAATCTATTCAGATTGCTTAGATTATCGCTCCGTGTGTACCCCCCTTTAACTAATAGCAACATTACCATTTTTAGAATGTAGCCACCTGTGCCAGATTCAATCAAACTTAGGTTCAGCTTGACGAGTGATAAATAGATGTCTGTCATGGGATATAGTGTTGTTAACTAAAGCGATCCATGTTTAAAGTTCAGGATCAGTGGTAGTCATCCACGGCAATATAGACTTTTGCCAGGGTGCATAAATTAAGAATATATTTCCTAGTATATTTATCAAACTTATCCTTGGCCAGAATGCACAAAACAATATTACCGCCGGGGTCAAGGCAGATGAAGGTATATTAGAGGAGACAATTAATCCAATCACCTGACTCCAGAAATTAGACACCCTCGGGGTGGACAACAGGAGATGCCAAAAATCATCATGGGGTTCTCACATTTAGGACAAGAAGCATCAGCTCTGCCATCAAATCTAAGGAATCGTTCAGGAGTGAGATAAGTCCTATGTAGTATAAATAGTTGGATTTGTTGGTATCCAATAGCTGCCGTTGACTCTCTAGGACTTCCAAGGGCACTAGACCATTGTACACCACTCATGGGACTCATTTCTTTCTCCCATTTTTGTTTAATACCAGGAAGATTAGATGAATGATGGGTGTTTGTAATAAAGGTATACATACATGATTTAGTTCTACATGCGCTAATAAGAAATAAGAACAGTTTGAACTTAGAGTCTTGTAACAAAGGAGGTGCACCCACAAATTAAGTATTCAAAGCATGTCTAAACTGCAGATATCTTTAGAAGAACGTAGGGGGTAAATTAAATTCAATACTCAATTGTGCAAAAGATTTTAACATCATCATGTATTTGTCTCAAACTAAATATTCCTCTACTACCCCAAACTGCCCTAACCTCTAGGAAGCTCAATTTCGCTAACAACTTAGCATTCCACAAGGTGGGTGTTACTGTAAGTCAATAGCCATAAATCCCAGTAGCTTGTGGCCCACAGTCCATATCTTCTTTACCACTTGCATAAGTATCTGGGGACCTTTGCTAAGTTCTCTATCAGCAAGGAGAGCCTGTAGGGGAAGTATGTCGCAGTGATGGCTAAGCTAATAGTAATGTATGAAGAGCATTCTCCAAGGTGTCCTGCAGCCAAAGACTCAAATGTGAAAGCTGGGCTGCACAATAGTACATGTGAAAATAAGGCAAAGCTAATCCTCCATCTGATTTAGCTCTAGTAAGGGTATTGTAACTAATGCGAGGACGCTTATCCACCCAGATCAAAGAGGAAACCAACCCCTCAATCTTATGAAAAATAGTCATTCTAAGATAAAAGGGGGACTGTAGAAGAATATACAGGATGCTGGGCTGTACTACCATCTTAACAAGATTGACTCTGTCAGTTAACGTAATCGGTAATTCACACTAGGAACGGGATTTGGCTTTAAGATACAACCCATCCACTAATATAGTAATTTTTCAAACAGCTCGAGTAATCTGGGAACCAGTATCATAGCATGCATTTTTAAAAGCTCCATTGCGATGCCATCAAGCACTGGAGCCTTGCCCCCTGGAAAGGATCTAACAGCTGTTGCCACTTACTCCTCAGAGAAAGGAGCATCTAATAATTCCACTTCATCTTGAGACAAAGACTGTTGGCTGATATTTTTAACACATGACATCAATTTGGCCTGGTTGCAGGACAACCTCGAAGAATATACACACTTAAAATATGAAAGGAACACTGCAGCGATATCAGGGGTATAAGTCACTACTGAACCACTGTCATCTAAGATCTTAGCCACTGCGTTCAAAATTAATCAGATGATCCACGTAGCTTCCTGCCCTATCTGCATGCATACAATGGGAGTGTGAGGAGAACAACATACTGTGGCTAGCTTTATCCTGCAAGTGTGTCGCCCAGGCAGCTAAGGAACCCAGCCATTGGAGTCTAGAAGACTCAAGATCATAATTCAAGTATACCAATTCCAAATTATGACATATGGCCTCAAGTTTTAATTCCTGTTTGCTATAGAACTGCTTAAATTCAGCTACCCTCTTTATTAAAGTGCCCCTTAAGTAGGCCTTAAAAGATTCCCGAGTCATTGCACAGAAGCGGAACTCCAGTTATCAGGAAAATACCTGGTCCATAGTGCCTCTAACTCTGAGCCCGTCCCCAGTTGTTGCAGCCAAAACAGATTTTGTTTCCAAAATGTCTGTTCTTTCGGCTGAGACAGATCAATTATTATGGAGAGTGGGGAGTGATCACAAATGTGACCTGTGATAGTGAAGGTAATAAATTAGAGAATACTAAAGCTATGCCTACTCTTGAAAATGAGTGGTGTGTATGAGAAAAGCATGAAATTGGCGTGTCAGTATGTTTAATCCTTCAAACATCATGCCAGCCAAGATCAGCTATAATATTAGAAAAAACGCTGCCTCCCTGTGGCTGCGCTGAGCACAAGTCACGTCTCCTGTCTAAGACCGCATTTATGACATTATTGAAGTCCCCCAAACAAATTACAGTTGTGGATGGGGAATTCGCCACAAATCCTGCAGCCTTTTTTGGTAAGTCATATGAAAAAAAGGAGCGGGGGGGGGGATACAGCTGGGATAAAGAGGGGAACAAAATTAATCTTGCAGTTTATGTACTGCCTGTATTTACACTATATTGAGCAAAGGACCCAGACCATACACTCTAATGATTAGCCAAACCTCTGTGATGTCTGACCACACCCCATCTGGGAACTGGCCATAACCCCTAGCATGGGCCCCTACCACTGGGGTGTAGTAGGGTATGCCGGCTGCTAGGCTCCCGGCAACCAGCATACCGGTGCCGGTATACCGACAGCGTGGCGAGCGCAAATGAGCCCCTTGTGGGCTCGCAGCGCTCGCCACGCTGCGGGCACGGTGGCGCACTATGTGCGCCACACTATCTATTCTCCCTCCAAGGGGGTCGTGGACCCCCAAGAGGGAGAAAAAGTGTTGGTATGCCAGCTGTCGGGATCCCGACAGCCGGCAACCTGAAGACCACCCCTACCACTGAATTCCCCCTGCCCCAATACGACACTCCTATTGATAAGTAGTAACAGGTTTTCTGCATGTAGAAATAAATGTCTTGCAGAGAAATTCTGCACAATTCTTTCCAATAGCATAAGTAATTTGCACAGCAGCAAGCTATTGAGTAGATCTGCAGAATACTCCAGATTTAGGGCCTAATTCAAGGTTGAATGCAAAAGGAAAATCTTCCTCTAATGGGCAAAACCATGTGCACTGCAGGGGGGCAGATATAACATGTGCAGAGAGAGTTACATTTGGGTGGGGTGTGTTCAAACTGAAGTCTAAATTGCAGTGTAAAAATAAAGCAGCCAGTATTCACCCTGCACAGAAACAATATAACCCACCCAAATCTATCTCTCTCTGCACATGTTATATCTGCCCCACCTGCAGTGCACATGGCTTTGCCCATTAGAGGAAAATTTTGCTTTTGCAATCAACGTTGAATTAGGCCCTTAGTGCATTATAATGAAATGCCACACAGTTCTTTTCAGTACGCACAAATCATATCACTGTAGCAAAATATGTAGCAGTCCAGGTTATCTGCATCATAGAGAATTATCAAATAACAGGCTTTCATATTATAGAGGCAGATCAACTTTGCTGAGCAGTTCGGAGCATAAATCCATGGATGTGTCAGTACAAGACATGATTAGACTGATTAGAACTAGAGATGAGCGGGTTCGGTTCCTCTGAATCCGAACCCGCCCGAACTTCAGGTTTTTTACACGGGTCCGAGCAGGCTCGGATCTTCCCGCCTTGCTCGGCTAACCCGAGCGCGCCCGAACGTCATCATCCCGCTGTCGGATTCTCGCGAGGTTCGGATTCTATCGCGAGACTCGGATTCTATATAAGGAGCCGCGCGTCGCCGCCATTTTCACACGTGCATTGAGAGTCATAGGGAGAGGACGTGGCTGGCGTCCTCTCCGTTTAGAGAAGAGAGAGACACAGTATTTTCGGGGAGCATTATTAGGAGGAGTACTACTGTATACTACTATACTACTTGCTGAAGTGATATTTATAGATTAGATAGTGTGACTGTAAGTGTATTATCTGACTTGTGGGGGAGACACTGACAGTGGGGAGCAGTTAGAGTCTGAGAGCAGGACTCAGGAGTACATATAACGTACAGTGCACACTTTTGCTGCCAGAGTCAGTGCCACACTGCCATTGTTGTGACCACACTGACCACCAGTATAATAATATATTTTGTGATTGTCTGCTTAGGCCTCGGAGTACTAGTTGCAAGTTGCAACGTGACCTGTCCTGAAGTGACCACCAGTTTAATAATCAATCACCACCAGTTTAATATATATATATATATAATTGTATATAATATATATATATATATATATATATATATAATATTGTATACCACCTACCCGTGGTTTTTTTTTTCATTCTTCTTTATACATACTACTATAGTAGCTTACTGTAGCAGTCTGCGGTGCTGTGCTGACCTGACAGTGTCCAGCAGGTCCGTCATCAGTCATTACATAATAAATATATATAGTACCTGTCCGGCTGCAGTACTAGTGATATTATATTGATTTCATCTCATTATCAATAATTTATCATCCAGTCTAGACTCTATATTAGCAGCAGACACAGTACGTTAGTCCACGGCTGTAGCTACCTCTGTGTCGGCACTCGGCAGTCCATCCATAATTGTATACCACCTACCCGTGTTTTTTTTTTTTTCTTTCTTCTTTGTACATACTACTATAGAGTATAGTAGCTTACTGTAGCAGTCTGCGGTGCTGCTGAGCTGACAGTGTCCAGCAGGTC
The DNA here is from genome assembly GCF_028390025.1 of Pseudophryne corroboree. Classification (NCBI taxonomy): domain Eukaryota; kingdom Metazoa; phylum Chordata; class Amphibia; order Anura; family Myobatrachidae; genus Pseudophryne; species Pseudophryne corroboree. The sequence continues at coordinate 148,004,892 of NC_086445.1, forward strand.
CGTCATCAGTCATCATTACCTAATAAATATATTATCTACCTGTCCGGCTGCAGTACTAGTGATATTATATATACATACATATATATATTGATTTCATCTCATTATCAATCATCCAGTCTATATTAGCAGCAGACACAGTACGTTAGTCCACGGCTGTAGCTACCTCTGTGTCGGCACTCAGCAGTCCATCCATAATTGTATACCACCTACCCGTGGTTTTTTTTTTTCTTTCTTCTTTGTACATACTACTATAGTATAGTAGCTTACTGTAGCAGTCTGCGGTGCTGCTGAGCTGACAGTGTCCAGCAGGTCCGTCATCAGTCATCATTACCTAATAAATATATTATCTACCTGTCCGGCTGCAGTACTAGTGATATTATATATACATACATATATATATTGATTTCATCTCATTATCAATCATCCAGTCTATATTAGCAGCAGACACAGTACGTTAGTCCACGGCTGTAGCTACCTCTGTGTCGGCACTCGGCAGTCCATCCAGGGGCGGAACTACTGGCGGGGCAGGCAGTGCATTGCACTGGGGCCCCGTCGCACTCAAGGGCCCACAGCCGCCGGCATTTAGAACAGATTGACATGCGGACGAGCGTCCGCATGTCAATCTGCGGTCTCCTCTCCCTCCTTGCTGCGGTGCCTGCTCCCCCGGCCCCGGCCCCCCCTCTATGTGTTGGAGGGACACGAGCGCATCGCGCGTCTCTCCTGTGTCCCTCCTGGCTCTCCCCCGGCCGGTCTAAGGAAGCATGTGCCGTTCGTGAGCTCTGATTGGCTCACGAACGGCACTTCCTTCATTAGACCGGCCGGGGGGAGAGCCAGGAGGGACACAGAAGAGACGCGCGATGCGCTCGTGTCCCTCCAACACATAGAGGGGGGGCCGGGGCCGGGGGAGCAGGCACTGCGGCATATACCTGGCACTTGGGGGACAGATCTGGCACTGGGGCATATACCTGGCACTGGGGGGACAGATCTGGCACTGGGGCATATACCTGGCACTGGGGGGACAGATCTGGCACTGGGGCATATACCTGGCACTGGGGGGACAGATCTGGCACTGGGGCATATACCTGGCACTGGGGGGACAGATCTGGCACTGGGGCATATACCTGGCACTGGGGGGACAGATCTGACACTGGGGCATATACCTGGCACTGGGGCATATACCTGGCACTGGGGGGACAGATCTGGCACTGCGGCATATACCTGGCACTGGGGGGACAGATCTGGCACTGGGGACATATACCTGGCACTGGGGGGGAAGCAGGCACTGGGGGGGAATATCTGGCACTGGGGGCATATACCCGGCATTGGGGGGGCATATACCCGGCACTGGGGGCATATACCTGGCACTGGGGGGCGAAGCAGGCACTGGGGGGGAATATCTGGCACTGGGGGCATATACCTGGCACTGGGGGCATATAACTGGCACTGGGGGGGCATGTACCTGGCACTGGGGGCATATACCTGGCACTGGGGGCATATACCTGGCACTGGGGGGGAATATCTGGCACTGCGGGAGAATATCTGGCACTGGGGGGGCATATACCCGGCACTGGGGGCATATACCCGGCACTGGGGGCATATACCTGGCACTGGGGGGGAAGCAGGCACTGGGGGGGAATATCTGGCACTGGGGGGGAATATCTGGCACTGGGGGCATATAACTGGTACTGGGGGGGCATGTACCTGGCACTGGGGGCATATACCTGGCACTGGGGGCATATACCTGGCACTGGGGGGGAATATCTGGCACTGTGGGAGAATATCTGGCACTGTGGGGGAATATCTGGCACAGGGAGCATATGTGGCACTGGGAGCACGGCCCTAGCAACAAGCACTACCCACTAGCAACGAGCATGACACCCAGTGCATGAAACCCCTGGCAACGAGCATGACATCCTGGCACCGTGCATGGAACCAAGTGCATGAAACCCCTGGCAACGAGCAGGTAATTTAAAAGTAATTGGAAGCCTTACTGTAGAACTTAATGTGTAATGGGCATTACGGTGTGTGGCATAATGTATCACGGACATTGCGGTGTGTGTCATAATGTGTCAGGCATTACGGTGTGTTGTATACTATATCACGGGCATTGTGGTATGTGGTATAATGTCTCAGGATCATTGTGGTGTGTGTCATACCGTGTCACAGACATTGTATGTGCTATAATGTATCAGGGGCATTGCAGTGTGTAGCATAATGTATAACGGGCAATGCGGCGCACGCATTTTTCTACCTTTGCTAGTGCCAATTACGGGGTGTATGGGGGGGGGGGGGGCGCCGAAGGATTTTTTGGCTTGGGGGAGAAAAATTTCTAGTTACGCCACTGGTCACAATGACTCATTGTATGTCATGCCGCAGCCGCACACCAGCGCTCCCGTGACCCGCCCGTCATAAGGAACGATTCTGGCCACCCGCACACGAAGGAGGGAGGTGGGTCCGTCCCTCCCTCATATACAAACAGGTCACAGTCTCTCAGTGAAGGAGAGAGCCGCAGCAGCGCTTTGTTACTGGTGGAGGCGCTGCTGCTGCTGCTCCTCTGCTTCACTATAGGCTGTCTCTGAGAACAGCCTATAGGGAAGCAGAGGGGCAGCAGCAGCAGCAGCGCCTCCACCAGTAACACAGCGCTGCTGCGGCTCCCTCCTTCACCTCCCTCCTCCTTCTTCTCTACTGCCCGGGAAGCTGCACCGAGGAGCCTGAGCCAACAGAGAGGGTAAGTATAATTCTTTCTTTCTTTCTTTCTTTCTTTCTTTCTTTCTTTCTTTCTTTCTTTCTTTCTTTCTTTCTTTCTTTCGTCTCTTTCTTTTTTTATTTGTTGGGACTGCCTGCCGCAATGTGTAAAAAGGGGGGACTGCCTGCCGCTATGTATAAAAATGGGGAATCTGCATGCCGCAATGTGTAAAAATGGGGAATCTGCCTGCCGCTATGTATAAAAATGGGGAATCTGCCTGCCGCTATGTATAAAAATGGGGAATCTGCCTGCCGATATGTATAAAAATGGGGAATCTGCCTGCCGATATGTATAAAAATGGGGAATCTGCCTGCCGCTATGTGTAAAAAGGTAGACTCTGCCTGCCGTAATGTGTAAAAAGGGCACGCTATCTGCCGTTATGTGTAAAAGTGTATGGTGTCTGCCGTAATGTGTAAAATGGGGACGCTGTCTGCCGTAATGTGTAAAATGGGGACGCTGTCTGCCGTAATGTGTAAAAAGTGCACGCTGTCTGCCGCTATGTGTAACGAGGGCACGCTGTCTGCCGCTATGTGTAACGAGGGCACGCTGTCTGCCATTGTGTAAAAAGTGTATGCTGTCTGCCGCTATGTGTAACGAGGGCACGCTGTCTGCCGTTATGTGTAAAAAGTGCACGCTGTCTGCCGTTATGTGTAAAAAGGGGAATCTGTTCGCTGTAAGGAGTAAAAGAGTCTCTACCTGGTGTAGTGGTGCTACTGTGCAGCGTAATTTGAAGAATGGAGACTACTGTGCACCGTTTTATGAATTGGTATTATTTTCCCACGAAGCCACGCCACTATGTATTTTTGCGTGCGCCTACGGCGCGCACTGCCCATGGGGTGGACTTGGATGGGATGGGGGGGGGGGGGGGCCCAAAGCATTTTGTTGCACCTGGGCCCACCGCTTGCTTGTTCCGCCACTGAGTCCATCCATAATTGTATACCACCTACCCGTGGTTTTTTTTTTTTCTTTCTTCTTTGTACATACTACTATAGAGTATAGTAGCTTACTGTAGCAGTCTGCGGTGCTGCTGAGCTGACAGTGTCCAGCAGGTCCGTCATCAGTCATCATTACCTAATAAATATATTATCTACCTGTCCGGCTGCAGTACTAGTGATATTATATATACATACATATATATATTGATTTCATCTCATTATCAATCATCCAGTCTATATTAGCAGCAGACACAGTACGTTAGTCCACGGCTGTAGCTACCTCTGTGTCGGCACTCGGCAGTCCATCCATAATTGTATACCACCTACCCGTGGTTTTTTTTTTCTTTCTTCTTTGTACATACTACTATAGTATAGTAGCTTACTGTAGCAGTCAGCGGTGCTGCTGAGCTGACAGTGTCCAGCAGGTCCGTCATCAGTCATCATTACCTAATAAATATATTATCTACCTGTCCGGCTGCAGTACTAGTGATATTATATATACATACATATATATATATTGATTTCATCTCATTATCAATCATCCAGTCTATATTAGCAGCAGACACAGTACGTTAGTCCACGGCTGTAGCTACCTCTGTGTCGGCACTCGGCAGTCCATCCATAATTGTATACCACCTACCCGTGGTTTTTTTTTTTTCTTTCTTCTTTGTACATACTACTATAGTATAGTAGCTTACTGTAGCAGTCTGCGGTGCTGCTGAGCTGACAGTGTCCAGCAGGTCCGTCATCAGTCATCATTACCTAATAAATATATTATCTACCTGTCCGGCTGCAGTACTAGTGATATTATATATACATACATATATATATTGATTTCATCTCATTATCAATCATCCAGTCTATATTAGCAGCAGACACAGTACGTTAGTCCACGGCTGTAGCTACCTCTGTGTCGGCACTCGGCAGTCCATCCATAATTGTATACCACCTACCCGTGGTTTTTTTTTTTCCTTTCTTCTTTGTACATACTACTATAGTATAGTAGCTTACTGTAGCAGTCTGCGGTGCTGCTGAGCTGACAGTGTCCAGCAGGTCCGTCATCAGTCATCATTACCTAATAAATATATTATCTACCTGTCCGGCTGCAGTACTAGTGATATTATATATACATACATATATATATTGATTTCATCTCATTATCAATCATCCAGTCTATATTAGCAGCAGACACAGTACGTTAGTCCACGGCTGTAGCTACCTCTGTGTCGGCACTCGGCAGTCCATCCATAATTGTATACCACCTACCCGTGGTTTTTTTTTTTTTCTTTCTTCTTTGTACATACTACTATAGTATAGTAGCTTACTGTAGCAGTCTGCGGTGCTGCTGAGCTGACAGTGTCCAGCAGGTCCGTCATCAGTCATCATTACCTAATAAATATATTATCTACCTGTCCGGCTGCAGTACTAGTGATATTATATATACATACATATATATATTGATTTCATCTCATTATCAATCATCCAGTCTATATTAGCAGCAGACACAGTACGTTAGTCCACGGCTGTAGCTACCTCTGTGTCGGCACTCAGCAGTCCATCCATAATTGTATACCACCTACCCGTGGTTTTTTTTTTTTTCTTTCTTCTTTGTACATACTACTATAGTATAGTAGCTTACTGTAGCAGTCTGCGGTGCTGCTGAGCTGACAGTGTCCAGCAGGTCCGTCATCAGTCATCATTACCTAATAAATATATTATCTACCTGTCCGGCTGCAGTACTAGTGATATTATATATACATACATATATATATTGATTTCATCTCATTATCAATCATCCAGTCTATAATAGCAGCAGACACAGTACGTTAGTCCACGGCTGTAGCTACCTCTGTGTCGGCACTCGGCAGTCCATCCATAATTGTATACCACCTACCCGTGGTTTTTTTTTTTTTTTTTCTTCTTTGTACATACTACTATAGTATAGTAGCTTACTGTAGCAGTCTGCGGTGCTGCTGAGCTGACAGTGTCCAGCAGGTCCGTCATCAGTCATCATTACCTAATAAATATATTATCTACCTGTCCGGCTGCAGTACTAGTGATATTATATATACATACATATATATATTGATTTCATCTCATTATCAATCATCCAGTCTATATTAGCAGCAGACACAGTACGTTAGTCCACGGCTGTAGCTACCTCTGTGTCGGCACTCGGCAGTCCATCCATAAGTATACTAGTATCCATCCATCTCCATTGTTTACCTGAGGTGCCTTTTAGTTGTGCCTATTAAAATATGGAGAACAAAAATGTTGAGGTTCCAAAATTAGGGAAAGATCAAGATCCACTTCCACCTCGTGCTGAAGCTGCTGCCACTAGTCATGGCCGAGACGATGAAATGCCAGCAACGTCGTCTGCCAAGGCCGATGCCCAATGTCATAGTACAGAGCATGTCAAATCCAAAACACCAAATATCAGTAAAAAAAGGACTCCAAAACCTAAAATAAAATTGTCGGAGGAGAAGCGTAAACTTGCCAATATGCCATTTACCACACGGAGTGGCAAGGAACGGCTGAGGCCCTGGCCTATGTTCATGGCTAGTGGTTCAGCTTCACATGAGGATGGAAGCACTCAGCCTCTCGCTAGAAAACTGAAAAGACTCAAGCTGGCAAAAGCACCGCAAAGAACTGTGCGTTCTTCGAAATCCCAAATCCACAAGGAGAGTCCAATTGTGTCGGTTGCGATGCCTGACCTTCCCAACACTGGACGTGAAGAGCATGCGCCTTCCACCATTTGCACGCCCCCTGCAAGTGCTGGAAGGAGCACCCGCAGTCCAGTTCCTGATAGTCAGATTGAAGATGTCAGTGTTGAAGTACACCAGGATGAGGAGGATATGGGTGTTGCTGGCGCTGGGGAGGAAATTGACCAGGAGGATTCTGATGGTGAGGTGGTTTGTTTAAGTCAGGCACCCGGGGAGACACCTGTTGTCCGTGGGAGGAATATGGCCGTTGACATGCCTGGTGAAAATACCAAAAAAATCAGCTCTTCAGTGTGGAGGTATTTCAACAGAAAAGCGGACAACAGGTGTCAAGCCATGTGTTGCCTTTGTCAAGCTGTAATAAGTAGGGGTAAGGACGTTAACCACCTCGGAACATCCTCCCTTATACGTCACCTGCAGCGCATTCATAATAAGTCAGTGACAAGTTCAAAAACTTTGGGCGACAGCGGAAGCAGTCCACTGACCAGTAAATCCCTTCCTCTTGTAACCAAGCTCACGCAAACCACCCCACCAACTCCCTCAGTGTCAATTTCCTCCTTCCCCAGGAATGCCAATAGTCCTGCAGGCCATGTCACTGGCAATTCTGACGAGTCCTCTCCTGCCTGGGATTCCTCCGATGCATCCTTGCGTGTAACGCCTACTGCTGCTGGCGCTGCTGTTGTTGCTGCTGGGAGTCGATGGTCATCCCAGAGGGGAAGTCGTAAGCCCACTTGTACTACTTCCAGTAAGCAATTGACTGTCCAACAGTCCTTTGCGAGGAAGATAAAATATAACAGCAGTCATCCTGCTGCAAAGCGGATAACTGAGGCCTTGACAACTATGTTGGTGTTAGACGTGCGTCCGGTATCCGCCGTTAGTTCACAGGGAACTAGACAATTTATTGAGGCAGTGTGCCCCCGTTACCAAATACCATCTAGGTTCCACTTCTCTAGGCAGGCGATACCGAGAATGTACACGGACGTCAGAAAAAGACTCACCAGTGTCCTAAAAAATGCAGTTGTACCCAATGTCCACTTAACCACGGACATGTGGACAAGTGGAGCAGGGCAGGGTCAGGACTATATGACTGTGACAGCCCACTGGGTAGATGTATGGACTCCCGCCGCAAGAACAGCAGCGGCGGCACCAGTAGCAGCATCTCGCAAACGCCAACTCTTTCCTAGGCAGGCTACGCTTTGTATCACCGCTTTCCAGAATACGCACACAGCTGAAAACCTCTTACGGCAACTGAGGAAGATCATCGCGGAATGGCTTACCCCAATTGGACTCTCCTGTGGATTTGTGGCATCGGACAACGCCAGCAATATTGTGTGTGCATTAAATATGGGCAAATTCCAGCACGTCCCATGTTTTGCACATACCTTGAATCTGGTGGTGCAGAATTTTTTAAAAAACGACAGGGGCGTGCAAGAGATGCTGTCGGTGGCCAGAAGAATTGCGGGACACTTTCGGCGTACAGGCACCACGTACAGAAGACTGGAGCACCACCAAAAACTACTGAACCTGCCCTGCCATCATCTGAAGCAAGAAGTGGTAACGAGGTGGAATTCAACCCTCTATATGCTTCAGAGGTTGGAGGAGCAGCAAAAGGCCATTCAAGCCTATACAATTGAGCACGATATAGGAGGTGGAATGCACCTGTCTCAAGCGCAGTGGAGAATGATTTCAACGTTGTGCAAGGTTCTGATGCCCTTTGAACTTGCCACACGTGAAGTCAGTTCAGACACTGCCAGCCTGAGTCAGGTCATTCCCCTCATCAGGCTTTTGCAGAAGAAGCTGGAGACATTGAAGGAGGAGCTAACACGGAGCGATTCCGCTAGGCATGTGAGACTTGTGGATGGAGCCCTTAATTCGCTTAACAAGGATTCACGGGTGGTCAATCTGTTGAAATCAGAGCACTACATTTTGGCCACCGTGCTCGATCCTAGATTTAAAGCCTACCTTGGATCTCTCTTTCCGGCAGACACAAGTCTGCTGGGGTTGAAAGACCTGCTGGTGAGAAAATTGTCAAGTCAAGCGGAACGCGACCTGTCAACATCTCCTCCTTCACATTCTCCCGCAACTGGGGGTGCGAGGAAAAGGCTCAGAATTCCGAGCCCACCCGCTGGCGGTGATGCAGGGCAGTCTGGAGCGACTGCTGATGCTGACATCTGGTCCGGACTGAAGGACCTGACAACGATTACGGACATGTCGTCTACTGTCACTGCATATGATTCTCTCACCATTGAAAGAATGGTGGAGGATTATATGAGTGACCGCATCCAAGTAGGCACGTCACACAGTCCGTACTTATACTGGCAGGAAAAAGAGGCAATTTGGAGGCCCTTGCACAAACTGGCTTTATTCTACCTAAGTTGCCCTCCCACAAGTGTGTACTCCGAAAGAGTGTTTAGTGCCGCCGCTCACCTTGTCAGCAATCGGCGTACGAGGTTACATCCAGAAAATGTGGAGAAGATGATGTTCATTAAAATGAATTATAATCAATTCCTCCGTGGAGACATTGACCAGCAGCAATTGCCTCCACAAAGTACACAGGGAGCTGAGATGGTGGATTCCAGTGGGGACGAATTGATAATCTGTGAGGAGGGGGATGTACACGGTGATATATCGGAGGATGATGATGAGGTGGACATCTTGCCTCTGTAGAGCAAGTTTGTGCAAGGAGAGATTAATTGCTTCTTTTTTGGTGGGGGTCCAAACCAACCCGTCATTTCAGTCACAGTCGTGTGGCAGACCCTGTCACTGAAATGATGGGTTGGTTAAAGTGTGCATGTCCTGTTTATACAACATAAGGGTGGGTGGGAGGGCCCAAGGACAATTCCATCTTGCACCTCTTTTTTCTTTAATTTTTCTTTGCGTCATGTGCTGTTTGGGGAGGGTTTTTTGGAAGGGACATCCTGCGTGACACTGCAGTGACACTCCTAGATGGGCCCGGTGTTTGTGTCGGCCACTAGGGTCGCTTATCTTACTCACACAGCTACCTCATTGCGCCTCTTTTTTTCTTTGCGTCATGTGCTGTTTGGGGAGGGTTTTTTGGAAGGGACATCCTGCGTGACACTGCAGTGACACTCCTAGATGGGCCCGGTGTTTGTGTCGGCCACTAGGGTCGCTTATCTTACTCACACAGCTACCTCATTGCGCCTCTTTTTTTCTTTGCGTCATGTGCTGTTTGGGGAGGGTTTTTTGGAAGGGACATCCTGCGTGACACTGCAGTGCCACTCCTAGATGGGCCCGGTGTTTGTGTCGGCCACTAGGGTCGCTTATCTTACTCACACAGCTAGACAATTTATTGAGGCAGTGTGCCCCCGTTACCAAATACCATCTAGGTTCCACTTCTCTAGGCAGGCGATACCGAGAATGTACACGGACGTCAGAAAAAGACTCACCAGTGTCCTAAAAAATGCAGTTGTACCCAATGTCCACTTAACCACGGACATGTGGACAAGTGGAGCAGGGCAGGGTCAGGACTATATGACTGTGACAGCCCACTGGGTAGATGTATGGACTCCCGCCGCAAGAACAGCAGCGGCGGCACCAGTAGCAGCATCTCGCAAACGCCAACTCTTTCCTAGGCAGGCTATGCTTTGTATCACCGCTTTCCAGAATACGCACACAGCTGAAAACCTCTTACGGCAACTGAGGAAGATCATCGCGGAATGGCTTACCCCAATTGGACTCTCCTGTGGATTTGTGGCATCGGACAACGCCAGCAATATTGTGTGTGCATTAAATATGGGCAAATTCCAGCACGTCCCATGTTTTGCACATACCTTGAATTTGGTGGTGCAGAATTTTTTAAAAAACGACAGGGGCGTGCAAGAGATGCTGTCGGTGGCCAGAAGAATTGCGGGACACTTTCGGCGTACAGGCACCACGTACAGAAGACTGGAGCACCACCAAAAACTACTGAACCTGCCCTGCCATCATCTGAAGCAAGAAGTGGTAACGAGGTGGAATTCAACCCTCTATATGCTTCAGAGGTTGGTGGAGCAGCAAAAGGCCATTCAAGCCTATACAATTGAGCACGATATAGGAGGTGGAATGCACCTGTCTCAAGCGCAGTGGAGAATGATTTCAACGTTGTGCAAGGTTCTGATGCCCTTTGAACTTGCCACATGTGAAGTCAGTTCAGACACTGCCAGCCTGAGTCAGGTCATTCCCCTCATCAGGCTTTTGCAGAAGAAGCTGGAGACATTGAAGGAGGAGCTAACACGGAGCGATTCCGCTAGGCATGTGGGACTTGTGGATGGAGCCCTTAATTCGCTTAACAAGGATTCACGGGTGGTCAATCTGTTGAAATCAGAGCACTACATTTTGGCCACCGTGCTCGATCCTAGATTTAAAGCCTACCTTGGATCTCTCTTTCCGGCAGACACAAGTCTGCTGGGGTTGAAAGACCTGCTGGTGAGAAAATTGTCAAGTCAAGCGGAACGCGACCTGTCAACATCTCCTCCTTCACATTCTCCCGCAACTGGGGGTGCGAGGAAAAGGCTCAGAATTCCGAGCCCACCCGCTGGCGGTGATGCAGGGCAGTCTGGAGCGACTGCTGATGCTGACATCTGGTCCGGACTGAAGGACCTGACAACGATTACGGACATGTCGTCTACTGTCACTGCATATGATTCTCTCACCATTGAAAGAATGGTGGAGGATTATATGAGTGACCGCATCCAAGTAGGCACGTCACACAGTCCGTACTTATACTGGCAGGAAAAAGAGGCAATTTGGAGGCCCTTGCACAAACTGGCTTTATTCTACCTAAGTTGCCCTCCCACAAGTGTGTACTCCGAAAGAGTGTTTAGTGCCGCCGCTCACCTTGTCAGCAATCGGCGTACGAGGTTACATCCAGAAAATGTGGAGAAGATGATGTTCATTAAAATGAATTATAATCAATTCCTCCGTGGAGACATTGACCAGCAGCAATTGCCTCCACAAAGTACACAGGGAGCTGAGATGGTGGATTCCAGTGGGGACGAATTGATAATCTGTGAGGAGGGGGATGTACACGGTGATATATCGGAGGATGATGATGAGGTGGACATCTTGCCTCTGTAGAGCCAGTTTGTGCAAGGAGAGATTAATTGCTTCTTTTTTGGTGGGGGTCCAAACCAACCCGTCATTTCAGTCACAGTCGTGTGGCAGACCCTGTCACTGAAATGATGGGTTGGTTAAAGTGTGCATGTCCTGTTTATACAACATAAGGGTGGGTGGGAGGGCCCAAGGACAATTCCATCTTGCACCTCTTTTTTCTTTAATTTTTCTTTGCGTCATGTGCTGTTTGGGGAGGGTTTTTTGGAAGGGACATCCTGCGTGACACTGCAGTGCCACTCCTAGATGGGCCCGGTGTTTGTGTCGGCCACTAGGGTCGCTTATCTTACTCACACAGCTACCTCATTGCGCCTCTTTTTTTCTTTGCGTCATGTGCTGTTTGGGGAGGGTTTTTTGGAAGGGACATCCTGCGTGACACTGCAGTGACACTCCTAGATGGGCCCGGTGTTTGTGTCGGCCACTAGGGTCGCTTATCTTACTCACACAGCTACCTCATTGCGCCTCTTTTTTTCTTTGCGTCATGTGCTGTTTGGGGAGGGTTTTTTGGAAGGGACATCCTGCGTGACACTGCAGTGACACTCCTAGATGGGCCCGGTGTTTGTGTCGGCCACTAGGGTCGCTTATCTTACTCACACAGCTACCTCATTGCGCCTCTTTTTTTCTTTGCGTCATGTGCTGTTTGGGGAGGGTTTTTTGGAAGGGACATCCTGCATGACACTGCAGTGACACTCCTAGATGGGCCCGGTGTTTGTGTCGGCCACTAGGGTCGCTTATCTTACTCACACAGCTACCTCATTGCGCCTCTTTTTTTCTTTGCGTCATGTGCTGTTTAGGGAGGGTTTTTTGGAAGGGACATCCTGCGTGACACTGCAGTGCCACTCCTAGATGGGCCCGGTGTTTGTGTCGGCCACTAGGGTCGCTTATCTTACTCACACAGCTACCTCATTGTGCCTCTTTTTTTCTTTGCGTCATGTGCTGTTTGGGGAGGGTTTTTTGGAAGGGACATCCTGCGTGACACTGCAGTGCCACTCCTAATTGGGCCCGGTGTTTGTGTCGGCCACTAGGGTCGCTTATCTTACTCACACAGCTACCTCATTGCGCCTCTTTTTTTCTTTGCGTCATGTGCTGTTTGGGGAGGGTTTTTTGGAAGGGACATCCTGCGTGACACTGCAGTGACACTCCTAGATGGGCCCGGTGTTTGTGTCGGCCACTAGGGTCGCTTATCTTACTCACACAGCTACCTCATTGCGCCTCTTTTTTTCTTTGCGTCATGTGCTGTTTGGGGAGGGTTTTTTGGAAGGGACATCCTGCGTGACACTGCAGTGCCACTCCTAGATGGGCCCGGTGTTTGTGTCGGCCACTAGGGTCGCTTATCTTACTCACACAGCTACCTCATTGCGCCTCTTTTTTTCTTTGCGTCATGTGCTGTTTGGGGAGGGTTTTTTGGAAGGTACATCCTGCGTGACACTGCAGTGCCACTCCTAGATGGGCCCGGTGTTTGTGTCGGCCACTAGGGTCGCTTATCTTACTCACACAGCTACCTCATTGCGCCTCTTTTTTTCTTTGCGTCATGTGCTGTTTGGGGAGGGTTTTTTGGAAGGGACATCCTGCGTGACACTGCAGTGACACTCCTAGATGGGCCCGGTGTTTGTGTCGGCCACTAGGGTCGCTTATCTTACTCACACAGCTACCTCATTGCGCCTCTTTTTTTCTTTGCGTCATGTGCTGTTTGGGGAGGGTTTTTTGGAAGGGACATCCTGCGTGACACTGCAGTGCCACTCCTAGATGGGCCCGGTGTTTGTGTCGGCCACTAGGGTCGCTTATCTTACTCACACAGCTACCTCATTGCGCCTCTTTTTTTCTTTGCGTCATGTGCTGTTTGGGGAGGGTTTTTTGGAAGGGACATCCTGCGTGACACTGCAGTGACACTCCTAGATGGGCCCGGTGTTTGTGTCGGCCACTAGGGTCGCTTATCTTACTCACACAGCTACCTCATTGCGCCTCTTTTTTTCTTTGCGTCATGTGCTGTTTGGGGAGGGTTTTTTGGAAGGGACATCCTGCGTGACACTGCAGTGACACTCCTAGATGGGCCCGGTGTTTGTGTCGGCCACTAGGGTCGCTTATCTTACTCACACAGCTACCTCATTGCGCCTCTTTTTTTCTTTGCGTCATGTGCTGTTTGGGGAGGGTTTTTTGGAAGGGACATCCTGCGTGACACTGCAGTGACACTCCTAGATGGGCCCGGTGTTTGTGTCGGCCACTAGGGTCGCTTATCTTACTCACACAGCTACCTCATTGCGCCTCTTTTTTTCTTTGCGTCATGTGCTGTTTGGGGAGGGTTTTTTGGAAGGGACATCCTGCGTGACACTGCAGTGACACTCCTAGATGGGCCCGGTGTTTGTGTCGGCCACTAGGGTCGCTTAGCTTAGTCATCCAGCGACCTAGGTGCAAATTTTAGGACTAAAAATAATATTGTGAGGTGTGAGGTATTCAGAATAGACTGAAAATGAGTGTAAATTATGGTTTTTGAGGTTAATAATACTTTGGGATCAAAATGACCCCCAAATTCTATGATTTAAGCTGTTTTTTAGTGTTTTTTGAAAAAAACACCCGAATCCAAAACACACCCGAATCAGACAAAAAAAATTCGGTGAGGTTTTGCCAAAACGCGGTCGAACCCAAAACACGGCCGCGGAACCGAACCCAAAACCAAAACACAAAACCCGAAAAATTTCCGGCGCTCATCTCTAATTAGAACCCACAGAACGCCCAGGAGACTCCCTACAATGGGGTATATTACTAATATTCGTGTTTTTGCTGTTTTTAAGGGTGTTTGAACTCGAATGGTATCGGGTGCATTTTACTGCAACTTTTTGAATCCTGATACGGTCATTTACTAATCTGCCGAGTTTGCAACATTCGTCTTTTCCGATGTCGATGTGATTCGTAATGTCAGGCAGTGTTTTACGGGAGTGATAAGTAAAACACTGCCTGACAAAACACAAGGAATCCCGGCCGGATCTGTGAGATCCGTGCAGGGCTTCATTGTGCACCTTAAAAAAAAAAAAATTAAAGTGTTGAAATGTAAAAAAAAAATTGCGTGGGGTCCCCCCTCCTAAGCAAAACCAGCCTCGGGCTCTTTGAGCCGGTCCTGGTTGCAAAAATATGAGGAAAAAATTGACAGGGGTTCCCCCATATTTGAACAACCAGCACCGGACTCTGCGCCTGGTCCTGGTGGCAAAAATACGGGTGACAAAAAGTGTAGGGGTCCCCCGTATTTTTAACACCAGCACCGGGCTCCACTAGTCAGAGAGATAATGCCACAGCCAGGGGACACTTTTATAAAGGTCCCTGCGGCCCTGGCATTAAATCACTAACTAGTCACCCCTGGCCCGGGTACCCTGGAGGAGTGGGGACCCCTTAAATCAAGGGGTCCCCCCCTCCAGCCACCCAAGGGCCAGTGGTGAAGCCCGAGGCTGTCCCCCCCCCATCCAAGGGCTGCGGATAGGGGGCTGATAGCCATGTGTAAAAAAAAGAATATTGTTTTTTGTAGCAGTACTACAAGTCTCAGCAAGCCTCCCCCGCAAGCTTGTACTTGGAGAACCACAAGTACCAGCATGCGGGGGGGTAACGGGCCCGCTGGTACCTGTAGTACTACTACAAAAAAAATACCCAAATAAAAACAGAACTCACACACCTTGAAAGTAAAACTTTATTACATACATCCACACCTACATTCACACATACTTACCTATGTTCACACGAGGGTCGGTTCACTTCTCCAAGTCGAATCCATGGGGTACCTGTGAATAAAATTATACTCACAAAAATCCAGTGTAGATCGGTCCTCTTCTGAGCTTGTAATCCACGTACTTGGCAAAAAAACAAACCGAAAAACCCGAACCACGCACTCAAAGGGGTCCCATGTTTACACATGGGATCCCTTTCCCCGACTGCGTAGACCCCCCGTGACTCCTGTCACAGAGGGTCCCTTCAGCCAATCAGGGAGCGCCACGTCGTGGCACTCTCCTGATTGCCTGTGCGCTCCTGAGCTGTCAGTCAGGCTGCGCACGGTAGAGATACAATGTAGCGCATAGGCGCTACATTGTATCCAATGGTGGGAACTTTGCGGTCAGCGGTTGACCGCGAGTAACCTCACAGCTGACCGCAAAGTTCCCACCATTGGATACAATGTAGCGCCTATGCGCTACATTGTATCTCTGCCGTGCGCAGCCTGACTGACAGCTCAGGAGCGCACAGGCAATCAGGAGAGTGCCACGACGTGGCGCTCCCTGATTGGCTGAAGGGACCCTCTGTGACAGGAGCCACGGGGGTCTCGGCAGTCAGGGAAAGGGGTCCCATGTGTAAACATGGGACTCCTTTCAGTGCGTGGTTCGGGTTTTTCGGTTTGTTTTTTTGCCAAGTACGTGGATTACAAGCTCAGAAGAGGACCGATCTACACTGGATTTTTGTGAGTATAATTTTATTCACAGGTACCCCATGGATTCTACTTGGAGAAGTGGACCGACCCTCGTGTGAACATAGGTAAGTATGTGTGAATGTAGGTGTGCATGTATGTAATAAAGTTTTACTTTCAAGGTGTGTGAGTTCTGTTTTTATTTGGGTATTTTTTTTGTAGTAGTACTACAGGTACCAGCGGGCCCGTCTCCCCCCCGCATGCTGGTACTTGTGGTTCTCCAAGTACCAGCTTGCGGGGGGAGGCTTGCTGGGACTTGTAGTACTGCTACAAAAAACAATATTCTTTTTTTTACACATGGCTATCAGCCCCCCATCCGCAGCCCTTGGATGGGGGGGGGGGGACAGCCTCGGGCTTCACCCCTGGCCCTTGAGTGGCAGGAGGGGGGACCCCTTGATTTAAGGGGTCCCCACTCCTCCAGGGTACCCCGGCCAGGGGTGACTAGTTAGTGATTTAATGCCAGGGCCGCAGGGACCTATATAAAAGTGTCCCCTGGCTGTGGCATTATCTCTCTGACTAGTGGAGCCCGGTGCTGGTGTTAAAAATACGGGGGACCCCTATGCTATTTGTCCCCCGTATTTTTGGCACCAGGACCAGGCGCAGAGCCCGGTGCTGGTTGTTCAAATAGTGGGGAACCCCTGTCAATTTTTCCCTCATATTTTTTCAACCAGGACCGGCTCAAAGAGCCCGAGGCTGGTTTGGCTTAGGAGGGGGGACCCCACGCAATTTTTTTTTCAAGTTTTTACAGTAAACAGACCCTTTCCCATAGATAACCATGCACAGATCTCACTGATCCATGCATGATTATCCAAACTCGCCTGGAAAAAGCAGGTCTATTTTTTTGCTGCTTTTTTTAACTAATCGCAAAAAAATACACCCGCACTTGAGCACTCAGAGACTAACACCCAAATACGAATGAATAGTGAATACCCGTGGTGTAGGAAATAAAAGCCGCGTTTGACCGATGGTCTATTCATTCGTATTTCTGAACTTTGTCATTCAAACCATTACGAATAGTCCAAACACTGCTGAGATTTGTGCTTAGTGAATTCCCGTGTTGGGTCTTAGAAAAAAAAAACACAAATCGGACAAACTCGATTTTTCTGTAAATTTTGGCCAATGGCTTAAACATCCATTCAGCACCAGTCAAAGAATGAAGCAAGATTCTAACTCCAGCTGGAGCAATAATGGGTCAGAATGAAGCCCAGTACAATGAGACCTAGTGGTATATTTACTAAAATTTCACGGAAATTTACCAAGCACAAATCTCGGCAGTGTTGGTGCAATTCGTAATGGTTTTCACGGCTAAGTTCAGAAATACGAATTAATAGACATCGGCCAAACGCGGCTGTTTGTTCATACAACACGATAATTTACTAATCATTCTTATTTTGGTGTTAGTCTCTGCTTGCTCAATTGCGGCCGTATTTTTTTGCGATTCGTAAAAAAAAGCAGCAAAAAAATAGACCTGCTTTTTTCAGGCATGTTTACATGTGTTGCAAGTCCAAAATCAATCACATCTGAATTAGGATGCCTATAAAAGGAACTTAGGCCCATGTCAAACAACCAACACTCAGAAATGGCTGCTGGAGTATGGTGCAGTGATCTTTTGTGTGCTGTGGGATTCCTCAGACTCAGACATCAGCCTGTAAGTAACCAGGGCCAAGAAACTGATCATGGTCAGCAGGTTGTACAGGTTCCGCGGAGGCCTCATTTTTTTAGGGGCCGTTTAAACTTGAACGCATTGTCCGATGACAGGGTCATACAGATGTTCCGTCTAAATCGTAACAACATTTTCCGTCTGTATGACCTTAGCAAACTGGGTCTAGACCCTGAGACAGCAAGATCTCGCCCTGTCTCAGGCCTGCACAAACTCCTGGCTGTGTTGCACTTTATGGCTACTGGGAGCTTTCAGGCTGTGTCTGGGGATGTTAGTGGAATCTGACAGCCCACCTTTTCAAGAATACTGACACAGATGATGTATACCTAACAACCTCCTCTGTTTCTTTGATGTTATAATTACTCTCAGTGTCCAGTGATGATGCTATGTCATTAACTCACATTATTTTTTTTGAACAAATATACACACAGGTGTTGGATGTTTTGCAGCCCCACATCGATGCCTCAATCTGCTTCCCTACCCAAGAGTCTCAGTGGCATGCTGTCAGGGTAGCTTTCTATGAGCTTGCTGGCATGCCCAATGTGCTGGGAGCCATAGATTGCACACACATTCAGCTGAGACCACCTAGGGGCAGGCAGCACATCTATACAAATCATCATCTAGACCACTCAACAAATGTGCAGGTGGTTTGTGATGCAAATCTAAAAATAATGAGTGTTGTTGCTGGTTACCCTGGGGGCCCCGATGACTCCTTCAGCCTCAGTCAGTCATCCCTCTGTGATAAGTTTGAGGACGGACAAATGCCAGATGGATAGCTGCTGGGTATGTAATTTGAATTGTTTTGGGCTTGGTATACTAAATAAAAAAGCACTGTGTTACTTATGTGTTGTTGTATCTTAACATGAAGTATGTTACTATATCTGTCTTTCAGGTGATGGAGGATATGGCTGTTTCTCTTGTCTTCTAACTCCATTGTCCCAACCTGATTCCCCTGCTGAACACAATTACAATAATGCACATAAGTCCACGCGGAATGTGATAGAAAGATGTTTTGGGGTGCTGAAAGCGAGGTTTCGGTGTCTGGATAAGTCTGCTGGGCTTTTGTTGTATAGTCCCTTGAAGGTGACTCAAATTGTGTTCTGCTGCTGCTTTCTTCATAACATGTGTTTGCAACAAGATCTGCCACATGTTGATGATGAGGAGGAGGATGAAGAAAGCAGCCAGCAAGCAGAGGAATTAGAGTCATCTGGCGACACTTGGAGTACAGATGTAGGGAGGCAGGTAAGGCAACACCTCATAAATACACATTTTTTAAGGTAAGTATGTTTTGCTTCTTTCATTTATTGTGCAAGGCTAAATTTTGTCAGAGAATCTATCTGTTAAAAACCATTATTCAGAATGTGTCTATCTCCTTTAGACATACAAACATACCCTTGCTATATGCTTTTTAAATGCAGCATGTGTATTGTGTTGTTTGAAATTGTCCACACATCAGAATCAGAGTCACATGTATGAATTGGGGTTTAGTATTCATAAACTTAAAATGTGATTTACTTTAATGAATAGTAAAAACCTGGAAAGAAATGATGATGTCATTTACTTTCTAAATGTGTGTTACTTACTAATGCAACACTTACACACATTTATTAACTTAGCCTTGCCGAATACATGTGTCCCTATGTGTGGTGTACCATTTGATTTAAGGGACACAAATGTAGTCTCATACAAAAAAAAAATATTTTTGGGTTTGCTGAAGTAAACTTTCTGTTTTCGTACACAATACACAGTTTACAACATATATCCATTATTACCCACTTTCATGTTTGTATTTGTAAAAAATAAATTTCTTTGGTTGTGCCTCATGTTTCAGATTCACATTTATTCTTTTTACCACATGCAAAAATGTTAGAACAGTAATGTCCTTCATTTTGAACCATAATGTTCAAATGTGTATTCTAAAATTGAAGGACAATATTTACACACACAATAGTGTTCTTAGTGTGATGTCCAATATATAATAAATGTAAAAGAGTTTGCATTCACAATGTAAGTTGTATTGGTCATGGTATAATATGGCTGGCTGACAATTAGTATGGCTGCAGGAGCTTAGATTGATTGGAATCTAGAAAGTAACATTATTGGAATCAAATATACTGGTCTTAATTCTGCAGGCTAAAGACATTCTTATTGGCTGCCAATTAGTATGGCTGCAGGAGCTTAGATTGATTGGAATCTAGAAAGAATAATTATTGGAATCAAATATACTGGTCTTAATTATGCAGGCTAAAGACATTATTATTGGCTGCCAGTTAGTATGGCTACAGGAGCTTAGATTGATTAGAATCTAGACAGAATCATTATTGGAATCAAATATACTGGTCTAAATTCTGCAGGCTAAGATCAATGTGCAGCTCAAAGAACACTACTCTCCTCACCAAAAAAGAAAAACCAGTTCAAGAATATTTGATTGACAACAAAAACTTAGATTTTTACATTGCTAATTAATGAAGTTGAAAAAAATTTGCAGGGTGCAAAGTGGTGTGTGTATATATATGCAGAAAAACAAACAATTACTAATTGAGTTTCTTTTCTTCTCATAACAGAATTCGTGATGTATATTTTTTTTTTTTTGGGGGGCTGGCTGGTTGGACTGGCCTTTGCCTTTACCACTGTCATGTTGGCGTGCTCTGGTGGAGCGCCTTGGTGGTGAGGACACAGGCAAAAGAATTGGAGTATTTGTTCCTGAACTGCTGCTTGGTTGCTGTTGGTGCTGGGATCTGAGTGTTTCATTTATCATTTGATTGTTTGCTAAAATGTTGATATAGTTTTGCTGTTGTCTGTGCTGTTCTTCCTTTATGCATTGTAAGTTGCCCATGACATGTGTAATGTCTGCATGCATGATTTCCATGGTATTAGCAATTCTGGTGTTTGGTTCATTTTGGCGGCTGATATTTCTGCTGATTCTTCTGAGGTGAGATGGTAGGCTAGAAAAAATGTGGGTCTGCTTTCGCAGGCAATCCTGATTAGGGGCCTGCTGGGTAGCCCAACTGTCCTAAAAGATTTGATCAGGGCCTTGTGCTAATGGTGTTGTTGGGCTGTGTTTTGGTGGTGGTGTGTTTTGCTGTGGTGGTGTACTCACAGGTGCTGGGGGGCTGTTTCCTTCTAATACTGGCTGCATTTTTAGAGTGATTGTGTCCACCATGTCACTGTGTTGATGTGGTTGCGTAGGGATGCTGGTACCAGTACTAGAATCTGTTGATGTAAAAATGTAGATGTTAGTTATCCATATGTTTTTTAACATTGTTCAAAAGCAAGATTCATGGAACACAGGCATTTGAATGTTGTTTTCATATATCCAGCATAGCAACATCATCACTCAGAATTGATACATATACATATGCCTGTTTCTGGCAAATGTGTGTGGTTACTTCATTGTGAATGGAAGCACATGAGTTGTTTGGTAGATCAGACAAACTGCACCTTAAAAACACCAGTAACATAATGATTTGCCTTGTAGTGTCTAAACCAACATCGTAAAAAAAAATTTGTATGTTGGGGGCAATGTAAGTTAAGACACACATCTTAAACTGAGGTTTCAAACCGTACTATTTGAGAAACTTAAACATGTGTTTATGTTGCAGCATCTTACTGACAATCTGCTAATGTATGGCTGAAGTGGACATACATATATTTTATCGAAGTAGACAAGGCATTTTGACTTTGGTTCCATTTGATGTTTTTGTCACCTCGGTAAGTCAGACTGATTTTGCAGCTTGTACACGTAATAAAGAATATAATGTATTTTTCCGAGATTACTAATATATTTATTGGTTTCAGATTCTTACTCACTATCCAGATGAGGAGAGTGTGGTTTGCGTCTTGGAGGTGTGTCCAAAATTTGCAGTGGTGGTACCAAAGAAACTGCAGACAATCTTCATGGTGGGGTAGCCTGCTGTGTTTGGGAGTGGCCATCAGACCGTACTTTCTTTGTTGGCACATGTGTCCTTCTTTGTGGGGGTTTAGGCGGCCATCTTCTGCTGCTCAAGACTTCTGTTGAGGGACCTATTATTTAAAAGAAAAAAATTGGTATGGCCATACCTTAACAAAGTTAACCTGTACTACAATGGACACTTTAGCTGCTTCCGCAGCGTCATCATCCTCAGATGTCATGGGACTGACTGCTGGACGAGCAGTAGAGCTTTTTTTCAACACTGAAAATAAGGATATAATGTATAATTGTACATTAGTAATGCTTTTGTTGTTAAAGCAAACCATTGTTTTGATAAACATTACATGTCAAAAAAATTACTCAGTTTAATGTGGGAAAAATCCAAAATAAAATAGAAAACACCGATGCAATATGGGAAGTGCTACACTGGAAATTATGGCCAGCACACAAACATTGGTCACAATTACAATTACATACTCTAACAAGCCAAAACACACACAACTAGATTTGAACATCAAATGTCATTAATTTACAATAAAATACAGAAATTGGTCACTGATGTGTCAATACAAGCACACACTAGCACCATAACAACAAATACATACGTTAAACTTTGATTACAAAGAACAAACATAATAGTAATGTCACTAAGTCAGCATGGTTGAGTCAGGGTACAAATACAACCTCTAAATGGGCCCAAAAAAACTGGTTGATCTGCAACATGAATACATTCTGTACCAATGAAATTACACATATAACTGGTTGCAAAGTGACTTAGCACTACTCCAGCCTATAACATGTCAACCACTGTTTAGTGACCATTGCACATGGATAACTTGCCAAATACATAAAAAAACACAACGATAATGATTAATCACAAGATAAAGGACACAATTACTGCTGTACACTTCAATGACATACCAAGCCAACAAACACATGGAAGAGGAAATGTGACCAAACAACATGACATACCATAAAGTAATATGTTACATTGACTTTGGTGTAAAATATTTGCAAAAATAAAAAAAAGCCCACTTGGAGATAGGATTAATGTGCAACGTCACATGACACACATTTACAAACACACACAAAAAATTAATAAAAAAAAAAACATGCTCACCATCCTTCCTGGGCCGATCGGAATCCCGGACATGGGTTGCTTGCACAACTTCAGGAGGTATTAAACTCCACATGGGCTCCTCATAGTCCAGATACAGTATCTGGCAATAAAGGGCTGCCCACCCCCGGTTTTGCGTGCCGACTTCGCCTCCTTTGCCATTTTGGACTTGACACAGTGCTTTATGTCATAGTACCATTTGCGGCACGTGTCCTCTGTCCGCTTGACCATCCCCTCACTATTTACAGCAGAAACTACTTTCGCCCACAACACCGTCTTCTTCCGTGTTGCCACCTTGGCGGACTCAGGCCCAAATAGTTGCCGCTGATACTTCATCAGCTCCCGCACCAATGCCACATTTTCGGCATAACTAAATTTTACATTCCGCCCAGTCTTAGTAGTGGTGCGTGGCTGCGGAGCTGTCTGACTGTCGCTATCACTGTCACTTGAGGCTGCTGATGCAACCTCGCCCACCTCCTTCACCTCACTAACATCACTCTCACTCACCTCCTCAACCTGACCATCCTCCTCCCCCTCACTCACACCCTTCACCTCACTCACCTCACCCACCGCTGACTCACACATAATTGTGTGTTTAAACAATTAACACAGAAAAATAAAAAGACAAACAACACACTCCTCCACTACCACTGCACAACACACACACACACACACACACACACACACACACAAACACTGACAAGGGACTATAAATAAATAAAAACTAGGACAAAAAATAAGACTATACAATACCAAAAAAAAACAAGACTACAAGAATGACAAGACTACTTTCAAACACAATACCTACACTCAGAAATCGCAAACCAAACTCCTCACCAAAACAACTACTCACCAACCTCCACAGCACAACCTCCCTCCTCACCACTGACTAAACCCACGAGGTGCGGACAGTTTGAGGCGTATTTATATGGATGCGCACAGACACTCCTACATCGGAAACACAACCAATCACGAACGAGGATCAAAATCGAAACTAAAACTGAAAATGTGGCCGTGGTTGTGAAAAAACACTGGCGCATTGTACTTTGGAAAAAATCATGTAAAAACAACCTAAACATGAACTAAACGTCATTCCCGGCCGAAAAATGAGCAAAAAAACACGAATGCTAACGACATCGGAAAATACAAAAACCAATAACTTGACAGCTTCGTAAATTAGCGTATATAGGCCCTCATTCCGAGTCGTTCGCTCATTCTTTTTTTTCGCATCGCAGTGAAAATCAGCTTAGAGCGCATGCGCAATGTTCGCACTGCGACTGCGCTAAGTAATTCTGCTATGAAGAAAGGATTTTTACTCACGGCTTTTTGTTCGCACCGGCGAACGTAGTGTGATTGACAGGAAATGGGTGTTACTGGGCGGAAACACGGCGTTTTATGGGCGTGTGGCTGAAAACGCTACCGTTTCCGGAAAAAACGCAGGAGTGGCCGGAGAAACGGGGGAGTGTCTGGGCGAACGCTGGGAGTGTTTGTGACGTCAAACCAGGAACGACAAGCACTGAACTGATCGCACAGGCAGAGTAAGCCTGGAGCTACTCTAAAACTGCTAAGTTTTTTTTTGTTCGCAATATTGCGTAAACTTCGTTCGCACTTTTAAGATGCTAAGATACACTCCCAGTAGGCGTAGACTAAGCGTGTGTAACTCTGCTAAATTCGCCTTGCGACCGATCAACTCGGAATGAGGGCCATAGATTCAAAAAGTTGCGTGAAAATGCAGCCGATAAAAAATGAGTTTAAATACAACAGAAATCGACTCAAACACGAATATTACTAAATATACCCCCTAGTCTGCAGAGCTGACTGGTTACCAGGAGACTGATTGAAGCTCACAGAACCAACCTGACCATGGTCTACTAAGCTGTTGCACAGTTACACAAATTCAAAATACACGGCTTTGTAATATTTAGACACAACATAAAACATTAATTACTATTAGCTGGAAAGGTCAATATACCATCAGCCAAACAGGAGGGACTAGGTAGTGTTGTTGATAGTTATCATCATTGCATACTGTTGCACCAGCCGCTCAGTTCCACCTCTTCAGGGTGTTCAGACACAAAGCATTGACATGAACAAATTTACTCAGCATCATGCATATTTCACATGGTTAGCAAGATGTAACCTTTCCAGTAATATTTACAATAGTATGTTATAGGCCAAGTAACATTGGCTTTATGCCCCAGTGGGCTGTATGCCAAGTAAGATACCCCAGTGAGCAGGGTTGTAGCCAGAACATTTTGAAGGGGCCCCTGCCCCAATGCCTCTAGAGAGACATCTCTCCACAGCAATTGGTAATTTTTAGTGATGATCGGATTCGGTTTTACTCGGTTTTACTCGGTTCTCAAAACGGCATCTTATTGGCTCACGGATGTCACGTGTTTTGGATAGCCAATAAGATGCCGTTTTGAGAACCGAGTAAAACCGAATCCGCTCATCACTAGTAATTTTATGCACTAGTAGTGCCATAGTTTCATTTTTGAACCATAGTAGTGCCCTAGTTCACGTTATGTCACACTGTATGGCTGCCAGTACACATTAAGCAACACAGTACCCCCAAATTCACATTATGCCATACAGTGTCTCCATGTTCATATTATGCCACATTACAGTGCCCCCAGTTAATTTAATGGTAAACTATAGTGCTTCCACTTCATATTGTGCCACATTACAGTTCCCCACTTCATATTATATAACAGTATAGGGCCCTCCTGTTTCTTTTATACTACATTACAACAGGTCCAGGGGCATACCTAGATATATTGTAGGCACCAAGGCAAAAATGTGTAAGTGCCTCTATGTATCACTCAATGTAGGAAAATGTATACAACATATGTATCTTTGACAAGGAAGGTTGGCCCCTCTTAGATCTATGCCCCATGGTAGCTGCACTCCCTGCACCTATAGCAGCTTGTCCTTGTATATAACACATGTAACTGACAGGAAAGGTGGGTCCCTCTTAGCTCTGGGCCCCATAGTAGCTGCACTCCCCGCACCTATGCTAGCCTCACCCTTCTATATAACACATGTAACTGTGACAGGGAAGGTGGACCCTCTTAGCTCTGGGCCCCATAGTAGCTGCAATCCCCGTACCTATGGTAGCTAAGCTCTTGCCAGTGAGGTACCTTCAAAAAAGATAGAGAAATGATTCTATTTAAAAAACAAAATGGAGAAAATGTTCCATGGACACGTGTTATATAGCACTTATCTGTGTATAGATGCAATGCCGAAGAATGTATTTGAATAGAGGCGCAGGAGAGCTGTGAATTATAAGTGTGTGAGTTAGAGTATCTAGAAAAAATTATGTTTAGTAGCTCTGAGCTGTGAGATAAGAAGTGTGGGGATCATTAGGTTGACCTGGAGAAGGTTGACAGTGTCTAGGTCGACATGCACAAGGTTGACATGGGAAAAGGTTGACATGATCAAAAGGTCGACACGGAAAAGGTTGATACAGGAAAAGGTCAACATGAGGTTTTTTTATGTTGTTTTGTGTCGTTACATCTATAAAATGACCGGGAACCCCAATTAGTGCACTGCGTCACTTCGCTTTGGGCAAGGTGCCTCACTCCACTACCACTGCGCTCGCCACAGGTTACTATTCCCAATCATAGTCCATGTGGATGGTAAAGTATGAAAAAATTGAAAAATGAAACAAAAATTGTAAAAAACTCATGTTCACCATATGCTGTTTAGACCACTGTCATATCGGCTTTTTGACCATGTCGATCATTGATAGGGATGTGCGCCAGCCATTTTTGCTGGATTTGGATTTGGTTCTAATTCATCGACCGGCTTTGGATTTGGATTTGGATTTGAATTTGCCAAACTTACGGGACTGGCTTTTCGATTTGGATTTTTTTTAAACATTTACAAAAAAAGCTAAAATCACTTAATTTGGGCCTTTTTTGTCCCTAGAGTATTATTGACCTCAATATCATTATTTTGCAGTCATTTGCATACAATTTTGACCACCTTACAGCTCACAATGTTGTTTTCATCCACTTTAGGCCAAAGTTTGCAGCGAGCTGTCTGGTTTACTAAGCAACAGAGCAGCGGCACAAACACACACAGCAGTTTATAGCATATCTATGAAACACTGACACACAGCAGTAGGAGAAATGAACAATGGTGCAAGATGGAATTGTCCTTGGGCCCTTCCAATCCACCTGAATGTTGTATATTAAAAAGGACATACACAGTTTAACAAACAAAGCCCTCCAGCGACAGGGACTGCAGCTTTTGTGGCTGAAGTGCTTGGTTTGTTTGGATCCCCACAAAACAAGCTAACAATCAGCTTAAGGCAACAGCTCTATAGTGGCTAGATGTCATAGGAATTGCCATCCTCACCCTCATCAGTGTGTACATTCTCCTCACACAATATTAGTTCATCCCCACTAGAAGACACCATTACAGAAGTCTGTGTACTTTGACGTAATTGCCGGCAAAGGTCTTCCTTGTGGAATTTCCAGTTCATTTTCCAAATCTTTTCCAAATTTTGAGGATGTAGCCTCCTACGTCGATCACTGACAAAGTTTCCGGCTGTTCTGAAAACTCTCTCCAAGTACACACTGGAGTGTGGGCAGCTCAAGCCAGTTTGTACAAGGGCCTCCAAATTGCCTTTCTTCCCTTTCAGTACTCAAAGTTACTCTGTGACATGCCTATTGTTATGGTGTTGTGAAAATAATCCTCCATCATTCTTTGGATGGCAACCATATCAGATGGAGTTATGGTTGATGTGTCACAAACGCTGGGCAATTCATTCAGACCCGACCAGATTATCTGCATACCACTAGGTCTTTTGGGAAAGGCACGTTTTTTCCTGGCTGCTGCCGAAGAAACTGAAGGAGGTGTTGTAGTGCCACGTGTCACTTGAGATACCAACTTCCTCACCAGGAGCTCTTTACATTTCTTAAGATCTGGGTCAGTTGGAAAGAAAGACACAGCATATGACTTAAACCTAGGATCAAGTAATGTAGTGATCCAATTTCAAAACATTGGAAACCCCTGGATCCTGGCAAAGCAAATCAAGGACTTGATCTACAAGTCCAACATACTTTGCGGATTTGCTTTGTTTAAACTCCTCCTTCAATTTCTCCAGCTGTTTTGCCAAAAGCCTAATTAGGGGAATCACCTGGCTCAAGCTAGCAGTGTCAGCACTCACTTCACAGGTGGCTTCTTCAAAGGGTTTGAGCACCCGCCACAAGACATAAATTACTCTCCACTGTGCTAGGCTAAGGTACATTCCCCCTCCTCTCCCAAAGTCATGGCTTGTTGTAAAGCTATGTATGGCTTTATGCTGTTCCTCCATCCGCTGAAGCATATAAAGGGTGGCGTTCCACCTTGCTATCACCTCTTGCTTAAATTGACAACAGGGCAAATAAAACTGTTCTTGCAGGCACTGCAATCTCCTGCATGCTGTTGCTGAATGCCAAAAATGTCACAAAATTGTTCGGGCCACAGACAGCATCTCCTGCACGCCCCTGTCATTTTTTTAAAAACCCTGTACCAACAAGGTAATTGCGTGAGCAAAACAGGGGATGTGCTGGAGTTCACCCAGCTATAATGCTTTCACGATATTTGTGGCGTTATCAGAAACCTTAAATCCTGAGGAGAGTCCAAGTGGGGTAAGCCATGTTTCTATGACATCCCTCAGTTTTCCTAAGAGGTTGTCAGTGGTATACCTCTTAGTGAAGCCGTGATACACAGGGTAGCCTGCCTCTGAATGAGCTTGTGTTTGTTTGATAATGCTTCTGCTGCTGCTGCTGATGATGATGAAGGCGATTCACCTACCCAGTGGGCTGTCACAGTCATATAATCTTTCGTTTGCCCACTACCTGCTTGTCCACATATCTGTGGTTAAGTGCACAGTGGGTACAACCAAGGAATGGTTTTTCGGGTAAAATGGAACTGAGACTGAATTTGGTACCTGTGACACAAGACCTCAATTACAGTTGTGCTCATAAGTTTACATACCCTAGCAGAATTTGTGATTTTCTGGCCATTTGTCAGAGAATATGAATGATAACTCACAAACTTTTCTTTCACTCATTGTTAGTGGTTGGGTGAAGCCATTTATTGTCAAACAACTGTGTTTACTCTTTTTAAATCATAATAACAACAGAAACTACCCAAATGACCCTGATCAAAAGTATACATACCCTGGAGATTTTGGCCTGATAACATGCACACAAGTTGACACAAACGGGTTTGAATGGCTACTAAAGGTAACCATCCTCACCTGTGATCTGTTTTCTTGTAATCAGTGTGTGCGTATAAAAGGTCAGTGAGTTTCTGGACTCCTGAAAGACCCTTGCATCTTTCATACAGTGCTGCACTGACGTGTCTGGATTCTGAGTCATGGGGAAAGCAAAAGAATTGTCAAAGGATCTGCGGGAAAAGGTTATTGAACTGTATAAAACAGGAAAGGGATATAAAAAGATATCCAAGCAATTGAGAATGCCAATCAGCAGTGTTCAAACTCTAATTAAGAAGTGGAAAATGAGGGATTCTGTGGAAACCAAATCACGGTCAAGTAGACCAACAAAAGTTTCAGCCACAGCTGCCAGGAAAATTGTTCGGGATGCAAAGAAAAATCCACAAATAATTTCAGCTGAAATACAGGACCCTCTAAAAAAAAAGTGGTGTGGTTGTTTCAAGATGCACAATAAGGAGGCATTTGAAGAAAAATGGGCTGCATGGTCGAGTCGCCAGAAGAAAGCCATTACTATGCAAATGCCACAAAGCATCCCGCTTACAATACTCCAAACAGCACAGAGACAAGCCTCAAAACTTCTGGAACAAAGTCATTTGGGGTGAGGAGACCAAAATGAGACCACAAGGGCAGGTCAAGAGATAAACCACATGTGTGGTTGTACAGGTCAAGCGATGTTTGATCTTCAGCTTTCTACCTGTTAGCGGATGATTGAAGGTAACTCCCGTGATCAACGTATTACACGTAGCACAACCTTGGCACCTAAAGCATCCTGTTTTCAGTCTCAAAAAGTGGGACCACCAGTTCTTGGTCATATTAGTGATATTAAGTTTAACGACATAGTCACCAATATTTCTACCTCGAGTGTGACAAGGTAACGGTGTCGTATCAGCCAAAGACAACAGGGAAGTATCAGTTTGTAATATGATGTTATCATAATGGTTTAGCTTTCTTAACTGTTCTCTCAGAAGTTGTAATATATTTATTTTCCCAAGGGAATCTCTTATGGGCAGGTTCAACCTGTCCACGTCTAGGGCATAACGTCTGTTCTCTAGTCATATTTAATACCCGTGCTTTAGGTGACTCAAGTTCTCGAATAAGGTAACCTCGTTCTGCAAATTTCATAAGCATCTTATCCAATGCTATTACTGTCTCTTCTGGGTCAGAGGTAATGCGACGTACCCGCTAGAACTGCGAGAACGGCAATGCCTTACGCAATGATAATGGGTGAAAACTCTGATGGTTCAATAAAGTGTTCCTGTTGGTGGCTTTTACATATAACGAAGTGGCCTAATGTTATCTTTACGGGTAATCGTTACATCAAGATAATTAATAGTCATCTCATCCACTACATATGTGAATTGTACATCATGTTGTGTGTCATTATGGTTATCCCAAAGCAAAATGAGTTAAATCCCTAGAGCCCTGACACAAAACCAGCAAGTCATCTATGTACCGTTTATAGTAAACCACACTTGAAGATACCAAAGGGTCTAAGTCAGGCATGTCCAAACTGCGGCCCTCCAGCTGTTGTGAAACTACATATCCCAGCATGCCTTGACACAGTTTTGCTGTCAGAGAATGCTAAAGCTGTGTCAGGGCATGCTGGGATGTGTAGTTTCTCAACAGCTGGAGGACCGCAGTTTAGACATGCCTGCTCTAAGTAAAACATCTTCTTTTCAACCTAATACATAAACGCGTTAGCATACGATGGGGCCACTGCTGACCCCATCGCACATCCCGCTAGTTGTAACAAAAACCCACTGTTAAACACAAAGTCATTTCTCTTTAGCACCCTGTCAAGTAACAGTAAAAAGAAAGAACTCTCTGGCCCCTGGTACACCATATTATTCTCAATAAGCAGCCTCACTACCTCTATACCCGCATCGCGAGGGATGCAGGTATAGAGGCTTGTGACGTCTGCACTGCAAAGCAACAACCCATCAGGCAATGGCCCTAGGTTTTGCAACTGGAGCAACAATGAGGTGGTGTCTTTTAGGTAAGAAGGCAGAGTTTGTACACAAGGATTAAAATAAGCATCCAAAAAAACTGAAATAGGATGATACAAGGACCACCTGGCCGACACAATGGGTCGACCTGGGGGGGTCCACCGTAGTTTTATGGACTTTGGGTACGGTATAAAACAATGGTGCTTTAGGGAAATCAACAGTAAGAGCCTGCGCGACCTGTAAACAAATAGTACCCTGCTCCTTAGCATTGGTGAGTATCAAATCCAATTCATTTTTATACTCTTTAGTTGGATCCTTGCTAAGTCGCTTATACACCTTAGTGTCACTAAGCTGACGTACACTCTCCTTGACATAATCGTCCAAATACTGGATCACTATGGACCCCCTCTTGTCCGCTTTGTGGATCACTATGTCCGTCCTTTTAAGGTAGCCATCTCTAGCTTAGTCATATTGAAGTGGATAGGATTGATTAATTCCCTATTACCCTCCAGCTCCAGCATACGTGTAAATGTGCGGATAGATGGATTTAAACTTGGGGGGTCAAACTGGGACAGAGGGGCAATGCTCTGTAACTGTGGAGGAATAGTAGATATGCATGGCTCTTGTGCTTTATTCTTATATATATATATATATATATATATATATATCGAACCCATTATAATTCATTTTTTATTACGTTGGTGGCACAGTGGAAATATAATTGGTGGGGCAGTGGGTGTAAAAAACTTCATTGGTGGGGTAGTGGACGGAGACGCTGAGCGGTCTGCAGCTCCCGTCAGTAACTCCCGTCAGCGGCTCAGCTAGAACAAAGCCGATGGCGGGGAGGGAGCCGCTGGCGGGGAGGTGAGCAATGTCACATTGTGTACATCGTTCATCGCGGCTCCATACACACATGCCGTGATGAGCGATGTAACAAGTGACATTGCTCACATTGAGCTGTCTGCACCGCCGACCGATCATTGATTACTAGGACCATACACACTAGACGATGTGAACGATATATCGTTCACAATCGTAGGCATCTGCCATATTGGTCAAAATAATCGTCTAGTGTGTATGGCCCTTAAGAGTAGTGGTATGTTGCATGTAAGAGTAATGGTATGTTGTGAGTAAGAGTAGCGGTATGTTGCATGTAAGAGTAATGGTATGTTGTGAGTAAGAACAGTGGTATGTTGTATGTAAAGGTGCCCATACACTACTGCGATTTTGTCAGATTTCATC